>NC_088136.1:0-119995 GCF_036370855.1 Dromaius novaehollandiae
CCCCCCAGTCGACACCCCCCCCCCCGCCCCGCAGCCCCACGGGGGAGAAGTTCCGCAGCAAGATCGAGCTGAGCCGCTTCTTGGGGCCGGGCCGCGACCTCGGCAACTTCGACTTCAAGCACGGCCTCGAGCGCCCCGGCGCCCCCAAGGTGGGCGGGGGGGGGGGGCCCTGAACCCCCCCGGGACCCCCCCAACCCCCCCCCCAAAACCCCTGACCCCCCCCGACCCCATGGGGCCTCCCCCGACCCCGTGGGGCCTCCCCAAAATGGAGGATGCCATGAAATGGGGAGGGGGGAGACAGTGAGTGGGGGGGTGGGGGGGGCAAAAGGGCCCCCCCCGAAATGTGGGGGGTGCCCTGAGGTTTTGGGGGGGGGGCTGGGGGGGGCCTGAAATGGAAGGGGGGGCCCCAAGGTGGAGGAAGGTCCTTGAAATGGGGGGGGGGCCTAAAATGGAGGCTTGGGGGGGCCCAAAATGGAGGGGGGGCTCCCCAAAATGGGGGGGGGCTAAAATGGTGGCTGGGGGGGGCCTAAAATGGGGGGGATCTAAAATGGAGGCTGGGGGGGTCCAAAATGTAGGGGGGGGGGCGAAAATGGTGGCTGGGGGGGGACCCCAAATTGGGGGGACCTAAAATGGAGGCTGGGGGGGGCCCAAAATGGAAAGGGTTGTCCCCAAAATGGGGGCTTGGGGGGGGCAAAATGGAGGGGGGGGGGTCCCCAAAATGGGGGGGGACTTAAAATGGAGGCTGGGGGGGGCCCAAAATGGAGGGAGGGGGGTCTTCAGGGGGCCCCAAAATGGTGGTGGTGGGGGCTAAAATGGAGGCTGGGGGGGGCAAGATGGAGGGGGGGTCTTCAGGGGTCCTCAAAATGGTGGTGGGGGCTAAAATGGGGGCTGGGGGGGCCCAAAACAGAGGATGGAGTCCCAAAATGGGGGGGGGGGGCTGAAATGGGGCTGGGGGGGTGAAATGGAGGCTGGGGGCTGGTCCCAAAATGGAGGGAGGGGCTAAAACGGGGGCTGGGGGCGTGGCTTAAAGTGGGCGGGGCCAGTGGTGGTCCCCAAAATTGGGGGGGGTCCCCAAAATGTCTTCCCCCCCCCCTAAAATTTGTCTCTTTTCCCCCCTCTCCAGGCCAGGAAGGGCCCCAAGTGGCGCCCCCCCCCGGCGCCCCCCCCGGCGGCCCTGGGGGCGGAGCCAGCGCCCGAGGGGGCGGGGCCAGGGGACGGGGGCGCCCCGCCCCCTCCCTCCCCCTGCCCCCCCCTCCCGGAGGCGGCTGCAGCGGAGCCTCCGCCCCCTCCTTCGCCCCCGCCCTCCCCCGGCCCCGCCCCCCCCGGCTCCCCGGCCCCGCCCCCTGCGGCCCTGGCCCCGCCCCCTCCTACTCCTCCTCCCCCTCCCCCTCCTCCGCCCTCCCCCCCCTCCGCCGCCCCCACCCGGCGCACCCGCAAGCGGCCCCCCCCGGAGCCCCCCCAGGACAGCGTGGTGGCGTGAGTGCGGGCGCGGGGGGGGGGGGGCCCCGGACGCCTGGGCCCCTCGTGGGGGGGGGTGGGGGGTACCTGGGAGGCATTGGGGGGGGTCCCGGACGCCTGGGCCCCTCGTGGAGGGGGTGGGGGTACCTGGGAGCTGTGTGTGGGGGGGTCCTAGATGCCTGGGCCCCTTGGGGGGGGGCGTCTGGGTCCCTTTGGGGGGGTTCTTGGACGCCTGGGCCCCTTGTGGGGGGGCCCTGGACACCTGGGTCCCTTGTTGGGGGGGGCAGGGGGGGTCCCGGATGCCTGGGCCCCTCGTGGGGGGGTCCCAGATGTCTGGGTCTCTTTGGGAGGGGGGAAGGGGGGGTTCCTGGACGCCTGGGCCCCTCGTGGGGGGTGTCCCGGATGCCTGGGCCCCTTTGGGGGGAGGAAAGGGGGGGTTCCTGGACACCTGGGCCCTTTGTGGGGGGGTTCCCGGACGCCTGGGCCCCTTTGGGGGGGTCCCAGACGCCTGGGCCCCTGTGGGGGGGGGAAGGGGGGTTTCCGGACGCCTGGGCCCCAGGTGGGGGGGGGTCCTGGACACCTGGGCCCCTTGTGGGTCCCTTTGGGGGGGGTCCCGGACGCCTGGGCCCCGCTGGGGGGGTCGGGGGGGTAGTCCCGGACGCCTGGGCCCCGCTGGGGGGGTCGGGGGGGCGCTGCCCGGACTCCTGGGCCCCCGCGGGGGGTGCCGGACGGCGGTGGGTGCCGCAGGTGCTGCGCCAGCTGCCAGAGCCTCTTCCCCGGGGTGACGCTGCCCAGCCAGCGCCGCTGCCGCTGGCTCTGCCCCGACTGCCGCGGTGAGGAGCCTTCCTCCCCCCGTCCTCCTCCTCCTCCTCCTCCTCCTCCTCCTCCTCCTCCTCGGGGGGTCCCGGAGCTGCCTTCCTCCCCCCCCCCTCCTCCCTCGTCCTTGGGGAGTCCTGGGAGCTGCCTTCCTTCTCCCCCCCCTTCTTTCTCCTCCTCCTCTTCCTCCTCCTCTTCCTCCCTTCCTCCTCGGGGGTCCCGGAGCTGCCTTCGTCCCCCCCTTTCTCATCCTCCTCCTCCTTGGGGAGTCCTGGGAGCTGCCTTCTTTCTCCCCCCCACTTCTTTCTCTTTCTCCTCTTCCTCCTCCTCTTCCTCCTCCTCTTCCTCCTCCTCGGGGGGTCCTGGAGCTGCCTTCCTCCCCGCCTTTCTCATCCTCCTCCTCCTCCTTGGGGAATCCTGGGAGCTGCCTTCCTTCTCCCCCTTTCTGTTTCTCCTCTTCCTTTTCTTCTTCCTCTTCCTCGTCCTCGGGGGGTCTTGGAACTGCCTTCCTCCACCCTTCTCCTCTTCCTCCTCCTCCTCGGGGGTCCTGGGAGCTGCCTGCCTTCTCCCCCCCCTTCTTTTTCTTCCTCCTCCTCTTCGTCCTCCTCGGGGGGTCCTGGAGCTGCTTTCCTCCCGCCTTTCTCCTCTTCCTCCTCCTCCTCCTCCTTTTTCTCTTCAGGGGGGTCCTGGGAGCTACCTTCCTCCTCCCCCTCTCCTTCTCCTCTTCTTCCTCCCTTCTTGGGGGGTCCCGGGAGCCTTCGTCCTCCTCTTCGCCCTCCTCTTCCTCCTTCTCGGGGGGTCCTGAGAGCTGCCTTCTTTCTCCCACCTCCTCCTCTTCCTCCTCCTGCTTAGGGGGTCCTGGGAGCCTTGCTCCTCCTCCTTCCTCCTCATCCTCCTCACGAGGTCCCGGCAGCTGCCTTCCTCTGCTCCTCTTCCTCCTCCCCTTCCTCCCCTTCCTCACAGGGGGTCCCAGGAGCCTTTCTCATACTCCTCCTCTTCCTCCTTCTCCTCTTCCTCACAGGAGGTCCCAGGAGCCTTCGTCATGCTCCTCTTCTCCTCCTTCTCCTCTCCCGCTTGAGGGGGGTCCCGGGAGCCTTTCTCCCCCCCCGCCCCTTCCTTCTTCCTCCTCCTTTCCTTTCTCTCCTCTTCTTCCTCTTCCCCTCCTTTGCTTCCTCTTGCTCAGGGGAGTCCTGGGAGCCTTCCTCCTTTTGCTTGCTCTCCTCCTCCTCCTCAGGGGAGTCTTGGGGGCCTTCCTTCCCCCCCACTCTCCTCCTCCTCCTCCTCCTCCTTCCTCCTCATCCTTGGGGGGTCCCAGGAGCCTTCCTCACTCTGCTTGTCGCCCTGCTCCTCCTCCTGCTCCTCGGGGGGGTCCCAGGAGCCTTCCTCCCCCTCCTCCTTCTCTTCTTCCTCCTCAGGGGGGGCCCTGGGAGCCTTCCTCACTCTGCTCTTCCTCCTCCTCCTTCTCGGGGGGGGCCTGGGAGCCTTCCTCCTCCTCCTCGTCTTCATTGGGGTCCCAGAAACCTCCCTCTTCCTCCCTCTTCCTCCCTCTTCCTCCCTCTTCCTCCCTCTTCCTCCCTCTTCCTCCCTCTTCCTCCCTCTTCCTCCCTCTTCCTCCCTCTTCCTCCCTCTTCCTCCCTCTTCCTCCCTCTTCCTCCCTCTTCCTCCCTCTTCCTCCCTCTTCCTCCCTCTTCCTCCCTCTTCCTCCTTGGGGGGGGGCTCAGGGTGCCCCCCACCCTGACCCCCCCCATTTTTCCCCCCCCCACAGCTCAGAGACGAGACTTCAACCGGGAGCAGCGGTTCTATAAGGTACTGGGCCCCTTTCCCGGACGCCTGGGCCCGCTCCCGGACGCCTGGGCCCGCTCCCGGACGCCTGGGCCCCCCCGCTGACGCCCCCCCCCCCCCCCAAACAGCGGGTGGGCTGCGGCGCCTGCCAGGCGTGCCGCATCGCCGAGGACTGCGGCATCTGCAGCGCCTGCGCCCTGCGCGCCCGCCGCCCGCCCGGGCCCCCGCCCCCAAGTGCCTGCTGCGCCGCTGCCTCCGCATCGTCAAGAAGGTACCGCCCCCCCCCTTTGTCACCGTTCCCCGCCTGTTGTCACCCCCACCGCGGCGGTTGTCGCCCTCCCGGCGCCTTCTGTCACCCCCCCGGGGCGTCGGCGCCGCGGGGCGGTCGCTGCCGTTGGCGTCGGTGCTCCCCCGGGCTGCTGCCAGCACCCCCCTGCGGCTGTTGTCACCCCCCTGCGGCTGTTGTCACCCCCCGCAGCGGTTGTCACCCTCCTGGTGGTCTCTGTCACCTTACCGCGGCTGTTGTCACTCCTCTGAGGCCTGTTGTCAGCTCCCCGGGTGGTTGTCGCCGTGGCGCAGTCATTGCCGTTGGCCTCAGTGTGCCCCACATGGCTGTTGTCAGCTCTGTGCGGCTGTTGTCAGCTCCCTGCGCCTGTTGTCACCCTCCTGACACGCTCTGTCACCTCCCCTGGGCGGTCGTCACCATGGCACGGTCACTGCCATTGGCGTCAGTGTCCCCTGGGCCGCTGTTGTCATCTCTGCGGCTGTTGTCACCCCCCTGGTGCCCGTTGTCACCTCCCTGTGGCTGTTGTCACCATGGCACGGTCACTGCCATTGGTGTCAGTGTCCCCTGGGCCGCTGCTGTCATCTCTGTGCGGCTGTTGTCACCCCCCTGGTGCCCGTTGTCACCTCCCCTGGGCGGTTGTCACCACGGCACAGTCGCTGCCGTTGGCATCAGCACCCCTCGATGGCTGTTGTCACCCCCTGGTGGCTGTTGTCACCTGTCGGTGGCCTTTGTCACCTCCCCCAGCCTGTTGTCACCGCCATTGGCGTCACCCCCGTGGCCGTGACGTGGTTGTTACCACATCACAGGTGCCGTTGTCACCCCGTGGCAGCTGTTGTCACCCCTTTATGGCCTTTGTCAGCTCCCCACGGCTGTTGTCACCCTGTCGCGGTCACTGCCGTTGCTGACGTCACTTCTCGGTGGCCATTGTCACCCCCGTGGCGGCAACACGGCCGCCGTCCCCCTCCCGGCGTGTTGTGGCGTGTCGTCGCGTGCGCGGGGCCACCGCGGCTCCCAGCATGCCCTGCTCCCCCCCCCCCCGGGGTCCCGTGCGGACGCGTGTCAGGGCGTGTCGGGGCACGTGCACGCGTGTCGAGGCGTGTGGATGCGTGTCGAGGCGTGTGGATGCGTGTCGGCCCAGCGCTGCCCGGCCCAGGTGCCCAGGGCGGCCCGTGCTGACGCACGTTGGCGCGTGTCGGCACGCGTCATGGCCCCCCCCGCGCGTGCGGAGGCGTGTCGACACGTGCTAACACGCGTGCGGAGGCGTGTCGACACGTGCTAACACGCGTGCAGGCGCTGGGCTGCGGCGCCTGCCAGGGCTGCCAGGCCACGGAGGACTGCGGGACCTGCTGCATCTGCCTGCGCCGCCTCAAGCCGGGCCTCAAGCGCCAGTGGCGCTGCCTGCGCCGCCGCTGCCTGCGCCGCAAGGTGACGTGTCCCCCGCGTGTCCCCCGCGTGTCCCCAACGTGTCCCCTGCGTGTCCTTGGCGTGTCCCCGTCACGCGTGTGTCACCCCCACGGGTCCCCATGTGGGTTCCCGGGGCCCCACAGGGCTGTGTGGCTCCCCCGTGGCCTCCTGGGACCCCCCCCCGGTGTCCCCATGTCCCCTGCGTGTCCCCCCGTGTCCCCAGCGTGTCCTTGGCGTGTCCCCGTCACGCGTGTCACCCCCACGGGTCCCCATGTGGGTTCCCGGGGCCCCACAGGGCTGTGTGACTCCCCTGTGGCCTCCTGGGACCCCCCCCCGGTGTCCCCATGTCCCCCGCGTGTCCCCCACGTGTCCTTGGCGTGTCCCCGTCACGCGTGTGTCACCCCCACGGGTCCCGTGTGGGTTCCCGGGGCCCCACGCGGCTCCCCAGGGCCCCCGTGGCCTCCTGGGATCCCCCCCCCGGTGTCCCCATGTCCCCAGCGTGTCCCCGGCGTGTCCTTGGCGTGTCTCCGTCATGCGTGTGTCACCCCCACGGGTCCCCATGTGGGTTCCCGGGGCCCCATGGGGCTGTGTGGCTCCCCTGTGGCCTCCTGGGACCCCCCCCGGTGTCCCCATGTCCCCAGCGTGTCCTTGGCCTGTCCTTGGCGTGTCCCCGTCACGCGTGTGTCACCCCCATGGGTCCCCATGTGGGTTCCCGGGGCCCCACGGGGCTGTGTGGCTCCCCCGTGGCCTCCTGGGATCCCCCCCGGTGTCCCCATGTCCCCAGCGTGTCCTTGGCCTGTCCTTGGCGTGTCCCCGTCACGCGTGTGTCACCCCCATGGGTCCCCATGTGGGTTCCCGGGGCCCCACGGGGCTGTGTGGCTCCCCCGTGGCCTCCTGGGACCCCCCCCGGTGTCCCCATGTCCCCAGCGTGTCCTTGGCCTGTCCTTGGCGTGTCCCCGTCACGCGTGTGTCACCCCCATGGGTCCCCATGTGGGTTCCCGGGGCCCCACGGGGCTGTGTGGCTCCCCCGTGGCCTCCTGGGACCCCCCCCGGTGTCCCCATGTCCCCTGCGTGTCCCCTGCGTGTCCTTGGCGTCTCCCCTGCGTGTCCTTGGCGTGTCCCTGTCACGCGTGTGTCACCCCCACGGGTCCCATATGGGTCCCTGGGGCCCCACGCGGCTCCCCAGGGCCCCCGTGGCCTCCTGGGACCCCCCCCCAGTGTCCCCATGTCCCCAGCGTGTCCCCAGGGTCCCCGTGTGTCCTTGGCGTGTCCTCGGCGTGTCCCCGTCACGCGTGTGTCACCCCCACGGGTCCCCATGTGGGTTCCCGGGGCCCCACGGGGCTGTGTGGCTCCCCCGTGGCCTCCTGGGATCCCCCCCCCCGGTGTCCCCATGTCCCCAACGTGTCCCCAGGGTCCCCCCGTGTCCCCTGCGTGTCCTTGGCGTGTCCCCGTCACGAGTGTGTCACCCCCACGGGTCCCCATGTGGGTTCCCGGGGCCCCACGCGGCTCCCCAGGGCCCCCGTGGCCTCCTGGGACCCCCCCCCGGTGTCCCCATGTCCCCAGCGTATCCCCAGGGTCCCCCCGTGTCCCCGGCGTGTCCTTGGCATGTCCCCGTCACGCGTGTGTCACCCCCACGGGTCCCATATGGGTCCCTGGGGCCCCACGCGGCTCCCCTGGGCCCCCGTGGCCTCCTGGGACCCCCCCCGTGTGTCCCCCGTGTGTCCCCCGTGTGTCCCCGGCGTGTCCCCGGCGTGTCCCCGGCGTGTCCTTGGCGTGTCCCCGTCACGCGTGTGTCACCCCCACGGGTCCCGTGTGGGTTCCCGGGGCCCCACGCGGCTCCCCAGGGCCCCCGTGGCCTCCTGGGACCCCCCCCCGGTGTCCCCATGTCCCCAGCGTGTCCCCAGGGTCCCCCCGTGTCCCCTGCGTGTCCTTGGCGTGTCCCCGTCACGCGTGTGTCACCCCCACGGGTCCCATATGGGTCCCTGGGGCCCCACGTGGCTCCCCTGGGCCCCCGTGGCCTCCTGGGACCCCCCCCCCGGTGTCCCCATGTCCCCTGCGTGTCCCCTGCGTGTCCTTGGCATGTCCTTGGCGTGTCCCCGTCACGTGTGTGTCACCCCCACGGGTCCCGTGTGGGTTCCCGGGGCCCCACGCGGCTCCCCAGGGCCCCCGTGGCCTCCTGGGACCCCCCCAAGGTCCCTACAGGCCCCCCCCGGTGTCCCCAGGGCCCCCCCAGTGTCCCCAGGGCCCCCGTGTCCCCCCCCCGTGTCGCTACGGTCCCCCCCCCCAGTGTCCCCAGTGTCCCTATGGGCCCCCCTGTGTCACTATGGCCCCCCCCGGTGTCCCCAGGGCCCCTGTGTCCCCCCCCCGTGTCACTATGGCCCCCCCCGGTGTCCCCAGGGCCCCCCCAATGTCCCCAATGTCCCCCTGACCCCCCCCTGGTGTCCCCAGCACCCCCCCAATGTCCTCATGTCCCCCCTGACCCCCCCCGGTGTCCCCAGCACCCCCCCGATGTCCCCAATGTCCCCCTGACCCCCCCCAATGTCCCCACGTCCCCTCTGACCCCCCCGACGTCCCCAGCGCCCCCCCAATGTCCCCAATGTCCCCCTGACCCCCCCAATGTCCCCACGTCCCCTCTGACCCCCCCGACGTCCCCAGCGCCCCCCCAATGTCCCCAATGTCCCCCTGACCCCCCCAATGTCCCCACGTCCCCTCTGACCCCCCCGACGTCCCCAGCGCCCCCCCAATGTCCCCAATGTCCCCCTGACCCCCCCCCCCCCGTTGTCCCCGCAGAGGTCGGTGGTGGCCAAGAAGCCGAGCTACGGCCCCCGCAAGCTGACGGTGGTGAGTGTCCCCCCCCCCCCGCCCCCCCCCGGACGCCTGGGCCCCCCCGGACGCCTGGGCCCCCCCTCACCCCCCTGTGTCCCCCCCCCCCCCCCTTCAGAAATGGAAGCCGCCCTTGGAGCGGGACCCCGGCGCCGCCGCCGCCCCCAGGCACAGGGTGAGCCCCCTCCCCCCCAACCCGGACGCCTGGGCCCCCCCCCATGGGGGGGCGGGGCCTAGGGAAGCCCCGCCCCCTGACCCCGCCCCCTGTCCCCCCCCCCCCGTGTAGAAGCAGCTGAAGGGGAAGGAGAAGAAGAAGCCGGGGCGGCCGCCGAAGCACCCGGGGGCCCGGGGGGGCGTGGTGAGTGCCGGGGGGGGGGACGCCGGGGCCCCGCCGTAGCGCCCCTAAGAGCCGCGCAGCGGGGAGGCGGGGCCGTAACGCCCCTAAGAGCCGCGCAGGGGGGAGGCGGGGCCATAACGCCCCTAAGAGCCACGCGGGGGGGGCCATAATGCGCCTAAGAGCCGCGCAGGAGGGCCGTAACGCCCCTAAGAGCCGCGCAGCGGGGAGGAAGCACCGTGGGGCACCTAAGAGCCGCGCAGGGGGGAGCCGGGGCCGTAGGGCACCTAAGAGCTGCGCAGTGGGGCCGTAACGCCCCTAAGAGCCGTGCAGGGGGGAGGCGGGGCCATAACGCCCCTAAGAGCCACGCAGGGGCGCAGGGGGGAGGCAGTACCGTAGGGCACCTAAGAGCCTTGCAGGGGGGAGGCAGTACTGTAGGGCACCTAAGAGCCGGGCCGGGGGGAGGCAGTACCATAGGGCACCTAAGAGCCGCACAGTGGAGCCACAACGCGCCTAAGAGCTGTGCAGTAGGGAGCCAGTACCGTAACGCGCCTAAGAGCTGTACAGAGGGGAGCCAGGACTGTAGGGCGCCTAAGAGCTGTGCAGGGGGGCCATAATGCGCCTAAGAGCCGCGCAGGGGGGAGCCAGGGCCGTAACGCGCCTAAGAGCTGCATAGCAAAGCCGTAACGTGCTTAAGAGCCGCGCAGGGGGGAGGAAGTACCGTAGCGCCCCTAAAAGCTGCATAGGCAGACAGTACCGTAGGGCGCCTAAGAGCTGTGTAGTGGGGAGCCAGTACCGTAGCACCTCTAAGAGCTGCACAGCAGGGCCGCACTGGGTCTAAGAGCCGCGCAGAAAGGCCCTAATGTGCCTAAGAGCTGTGCAGTAGGGAGCCAGGGCCGTAATGGGTCTAAGAGGCGCGCAGCCGGGCTGTAATGCGCCTAAGAGCTGTGCAGCAGGGAGGCAGTACCATAGCGCCCCTAAGAGCCATGCAGTGGGGCCGTAGTGCATCTAAGAGCTGCTCAATGGGGAGCTGGTACCGTAACAGTCCTAAGAGCCGCGCAGTGGGGCCGTATAGTACTTAAGAGCCATGCACTGTGTAACTGGGTACCGTAGTGGGCCTAAGAGCCGCGCAGCAAGAAGCTGGCACCGTAATGGGCCGAGAGCTGCTCAGTAGGTGCCGTCAGTGGGTGCCATAATGGGCTTAAGAGCTGCTCAGTGACTATTTTGTACTGTAATGGGCCTAAGAGCTGCTCAGTGGTGGCGTAAGATGCCTAAGAGCTGCGCAGTGGGTATTTGGGTACAGTAATGTGCCTAAGAGCTGCTCAGAGGGTAACTACCGTAATGGGTTTAAGAACTGCTCAGCAGTGCCGTAGTGCCCCTAAAAGCCACTCAGCAGGTACCTTGGTACTGTAATGCAGCTAAAGGCTGCTCAATAGAACACTGGTACTGTAATACACCTAAAAGCTGCTCAGCAGGTCCTGTAACAGTCCTAAGAGCTGCTCTGCGGGGTACCGTAATGGGCCTAATAGCTGCTCCATGGAGTAGGATAGTGTCTGTTGGTCTTTGGGGTACCATAATGTGCTTAATAGTGGTCCCCAGGGTACTGAGTGCTTGTTGGGTGCCGTAATGCACCTAGTAGTGGTTCCCAGGTTCTGTAGGGGGCTCGATAGCTTTGCTTGAGCACCGTAATGCCCCAAGGGGAGCCATCACTGCATGCGCACGCTCTGTAGGGGCAGCCACGTGTATTACATGCTTTACGGTAGCTCCCCCTCCCCCCCCACTGTGTGTGTGTGGGCAGTAGGGAGCCCTAATGCATGTAATAGCCACGCACTGCCTGCAATGCACCTAATAGGCATGCAGCTACCATATTACTCCTAATAGGGGGGTAGGGTAATGCATGAGGGGGGGTACCGTAACATTGTTAAGAGATGCACAGGGGGGTGGCAGGGAGCCCTAATGCCCCTAATAGGTGCACAACTACCGTATTACTCCAAATAGGGGGTTGGGGTAATGCATGCAGGGAGGTGGCAGGGGTACCGTAATGTTGCTAAGAGACACACAGAGGGGTGGCAGGGAGTCCTAATACCCCTAATAGCCACGCAGCTACCATATTACTCCCAATAGGAGAGTAGGGTAATGCATGCAGGGAGGTGGCAGGGGTACCGTAACATTGCTAAGAGGCGCGCAGCAGGGGTGGCAGGGAGCCCTAATGCTCCTAATAGCCGCGCGGCTACCGTATTACTCCCAATAGGGGGGCAGGCTAATGCATGCAGGAGGGTGAGAGGGGTACCATAGCGTTGCTAAGAGGCGCGCAGCGGCTGAGAGATGCAGCTGAGCGTCTCTGCGGGGGCGGGGGCCGCGTCGGGGGGGGGGTTTGGGGGTGGTGGGGGACGCCGACGGCAGCAGCGCTGCGCCCAGAGCCGCCGGAGCCGGAGGTGCGGCGAGTGCGAGGCCTGCGTGCGCAAGGGCGACTGCGGCCGCTGCGACTTCTGCCGCGACAAGCCCAAGTTCGGCGGCCAGAACCTCAAGCGCCAGAAGTGCCGCTGGAGGCAGTGCCTGCGCTTCGCCATGGTGGGTGCCCCCCCCCTCGCCCCCCCCCCCATCACCCTCCTCTTCCTCCCCCCTTTGGTTCCCCCCCGCCCCGGCGCCCGGGAGCTGCTCCCCGGGGAAACTGAGGCACGCACGAGGCAAGGCCCCCCACCCCCCCCCAAAACGGGCCCTTAAGGGCTGCCAGGACGCCTGGGCCCCCTTTCCCGGACGCCTGGGCCGCTCTCCTGTTCCCCCACGTGGGAATTTGGGGCTGCCCGGACGCCTGGGCCCCCTTTTCTCGGACGCCTGGGCCCCCCCTGTCGTGTTTCGGCGGGGTTGGGGGTGCCCGGACGGCTGGGCCCCTCCTGCCGTGTTCGTGTCAGGGTTTGGGGGTCCCTGGACACCTGGGTCCCCCCAGCCCGGACGCCTGGGCCCCTCTCCTGTTCCCCCACATGGGAATTTGGGGCTCCCCGGACGCCTGGGCCCCTTCTCTGTTGCTTAACACAAGGAGCCGGCGGGGGACCCGGACGCCTGGGCCCCTTTTCCGGACGCCTGGGCCCTTTGCCCGGACGCCTGGGCCCTTTCTCTGTTCCTTAATGTGAGGAGCTGGCGAGGACCCGGACGCCTGGGCCCTTTCCCGGACGCCTGGGCCCTTTCTCCATTCCCCCACGTGGGAATTTGGGGCTCCCCGGACGCCTGGGCCCTTTCCCCGGACGCCTGGGCCCTTTCCCCGGACGCCTGGGCCCTTTCCCGGACGCCTGGGCCCGCCGCGGGCGGGGTCCGTGCACGGCTGCCTCTCTGCGGCGTCTGTCCCGTGTCATGGCATGTCCCTCCGTGTCCGCCTGCCTGCTTAGCGTGTCCTTAGCGTGTCTGGGCCGTGTTCCTCTGTCCCTTAGCGTGTCTGTGTGCCCCTTAGCGTGTCCTTGATGTGTCCGTGTGCCCCTTAGCATGTTCATGTGCCTCCTTCGCGTGTCCGTGTGCCCCTTGCCGTGTCCACATGCTCGCTTGGCATCTCTTTAGCGTGTCTATGTGGCACTTAGGATGTTCTTAGCGTGTCCATGTGTGTCTTGACGTGTCTGTGCTTGCTTAGCGTGTCCTTAGCATGTCCATGTGCTTCTTGATGCGTCCTTAGTGTGTCCACGTGCCCCTTAGCATGTCCGTGTGCTTGCTTAGCATGTCTTTAGCGTGTCTTTGTGCCTCTTAGCGTGTCCACGTGCACCTTAGCATGTCCTTAGCGTGTCTGGCGGCTCCTTAGCGTGTCTGTGTGCTGCTTAGTATGTCTGTGTGCTTGTATAGCATGTCTTTAGCGTGTCCTTAGCATGTCTGTGCCATGTAGTGCGTCAGCATGCCTGCTAAGCATGTGCTTGCAGTGTCTATGTGGCCTTTAGCGTGTCCGTAGCGTGTCTATGTGCCCCTTAGCCTGTCCATGTGCCTGCTTAGCGTGTCCTTAGCGTGTCTGCAACCCTTAGCATGTCCGCATGCCTCTTAGCGTGTCTGTGTGCCTGCTTAGCGTGTCCTTAGTGTGTCCGTGTGTTACTTACCGTGTCCTTAGCATGTCTGTGTGGCCCTTAGCGTGTTCTTAGCGTGTCCATGTGCCCCTTAGCGTGTCTGTGCACCCCACACGCCTCTTAGCGTGTCCTTAGCGTGTCTGTATGTCCACTTAGCATGTCCTTAGTGTGTCTGTGTGCCCCTTAGTGTGTCTGTGTGCCCCTTAGCGTGTCCCTGTGGCTCTTAGCGTGTCCTTAGCATGTCAGTGTCCCCCGTAGCATGTCCTTAGTGTGTCCATGTGCCCCTTAGCGTGTCTGTGCACCCCTGCATGCCTCTTAGCGTGTCCTTAGCGTGTCCATATGCCCACTTAGCATGTCCTTAGCGTGTCCATGTGCCCCTTAGCGTGTCTGTGTGCCCCTTAGCGTGTCCTTAGCGTGTCCCTGTGGCTCGTAGCATGTCCCTGTGGCTCGTAGCGTGTCTTTAGCGTGTTGGTGTCCCCCTTAGCATGTCCAAGTGCCCCTTAGCGTGTCTGCCTGCCCACTTAGCGTGTCTTTAGCATGTCCACGTGCCTCTTAGCGTGTCCACGCGCCCCTTAGCGTGTCCGTGAGCCACGCGCCATGTCTCTCCGCTTGCTTAGCGTGTCGTTAGCGTGTGCGCGCGCGCCCGCTTAGCGTGTCCTTGGCGTGCTCTTGGCGTGTGCTTGGCGTGTGCCGGGGGGGGGGGGCGGGCGCTGAGCGTGTCTCTCCCTCCTGGTGCAGAGGCGGCTGCTGCCGGCGGCGGGGGGGGCCGAGGGGGGGCCCCCCCGGCGGCCCCGCAGGAGGAGGAGGAGGAGGAGCGCGGCCTTCGGCGCCCGCGGCCGCCGCCACCTCCCCCCCGCCGCCCCCCCCCAGGTAACTGCCCCCCAAAACCCCGGGGTTTCGCCCCAAAAATGTGGGGGATTCCCCACCCCCCCCAGGCCCCAAAATCCTGGGGTTTTGCCCCAAAAATGTGGGGAATTCTCCCCCCTAGACCCCCCAAATCCCAGGGGTTTTCCCCAAAATGTGGGGAATTCTCCCCCCCCCAGACACCAAAATCCTGGGGATTTCCCCCAAAATATGGAGATTCTCCCCCCCAGACCCTAAAATCCTGGGTTTTTGCCCCAGAATGTGGGGAATTCCTCTCCCAGACCCCAAAATCCTGGGGTTTGCCCCAAAAATGTGGCAATTCCCCCCCCCAGACCCCCAAATCCCAGGGGTTTTCCCCAAAATGTGGGGAATTCTCCCCCCCCAGACACCAAAATCCTGGGGATTTCCCCCAAAATATGGAGATTTCCCCCCCCGGCCCTAAAATCCTGGGGTTTTGCCCCAAAATGTGGGGATTCCCCCCCCCAAAACGTGGGGAATTCCTCTCCCAGACCCCAAAATCCTGGGGTTTTGCCCCAAAATGTGGCAATTCCCCTTCCTAGACCCCCAAATCCTGGGTTTTTGCCCCAAAATGTGGCAATTCCCCTTTCTAGACCCCAAAATCCTGGGGTTTTACCCTGAAACATGGGGAATTCCCCTTCCCAGACCCCAAAATCCCAGAGATTTGCCCCAAAATCCTGGGGATTTCCCCCCAAAAGGTGGAGATTCCCCCCCCAAACCCTAAAATCCTGGGGATTCACCCCAAAATGTGGGGATTCCCCCCCCAGATCCTAAAATCCTGGGGATTCACCCCAAAGCATGGGGAATCCCCGCCCCCAGGCCCCCAAAACCCCAGGGTTTCACCCCAAAATGGGGTCCTCAAAAACGAGCGTCTTCCCCCAAAATAGGATTGCGCAAAAAGGAGAAAACCGCCCCAAAACGAGCTGCCCCCCCAAAAAAACCATTAAAAATTGGCTGTTTCTAGAGGAAACTCACCAAAAAGGGAGAAACGCCCCCAAAATGAGGTCCCCCCCCCGCCCGAAACCCCCCAAAAGCAGGGAAACGGCCCCAAAAACCGCCGCCCCCCCCCCCGCGCTCTGCTTGCTCTGCTGCTCTGCTCTGCGCCGTCTCGGACCCCCCCCCCCGCCCCCATCCCCCCCCCCACGAGGGGCCCAGGCGTCCGGGCACGGCCCCTGGGGGGGGAGGGGGGACGCCTGGGCCCTCTGCCCCCCCCCCGGCCTTGCCTGTGCCTCAGTTTCCCCATAGGTAACGTGGGGGGGGGGCGGACGCCTGGGCCCCTTTTCCCGGACGCCTGGGCCCTTCCCCGGACGCCTGGGCCCCTCCTGGGACGCCTGGGCCCTTTCCCCGGACGCCTGGGCCCCTCTCCCGTGGCACTGGGGGGGGGTTCGGGCCCCTTCCCCGGACGCCGGGGCCCCCTCAGGGACGTGGCGGGGGGGGGGATTGGTTGGGGGGGGGGGGGAGCCCGGCCGGGACGCCGGGGCCCCTCCCGGACGCCTGGGCCCGCTGACGGGCGTCTCGCGCAGGACAAGGAGCGTCCGGCGGGGGCGACGCCGGGGCCCCCCCCGCTGCTGCTGGGCGCCCCCCCGCCCCCGGCCCCGCCGCCCGTCAAGGAGGAGCCGGCGCCCGCCCCCCGCCCCCGCCCCCAGGTGAGCCGGACGCCTGGGCCCCCGCGCGGCACCCCCCTCTCCCCCCGGACGCCTGGGCCCTTTTCCCGGACGCCTGGGCTCCTTCCCTGGATGCCTGGGCCCCCGCGCGGCATCCCCTCGGACGCCTGGGCCCCTTTCCCGGACGCCTGGGCCCCTGCGCAGCACCCAGCCTCCCTCCGGCACCCCCCCGGACGCCTGGGCCCCTTTCCCCGGACGCCTGGGCCCCTTTCCCCGGACTCCTGGGGCCCTTCCCGGGCACCTGGGCCCCTTTCTCGGACGCCTGGGCCCTTCCTGGGTGCCTGGGCCCCTTCGCCAGACGCCTGGGCCCCCTTCCCGGACGCCTGGGCCCCCTTCCCGGACGCCTGGGCCCTTTTCCCAGACGCCTGGGCCCTCTCCAAGACACATGGGCCCCTTTCCCGGACGCCTGGGCCCTCTCTGAGATTCCTGGGCCCCTTCCCGGACACCTGGGCCCCTCTCCCGGACGCCTGGGCCCCTCCCCAACACCTCTCCCCCTGCCCAGCCCCCCGGCTTCTCCATGCCGTGGGGCTGCCGCACGCCCGGCTCGCTGCCCCGGACGCCTGGGCCCTTCGCCCGGACGCCTGGGCCCTTCCCGGCCGAGCCGCCGCCGCCGCAGGACCCGCGCGCCGCCCTCGCCAACCTGGGCCTCCTCATCGCCTCGGCGCCTCGCGTCAAGCAGGAGCAGCCCGAGCCCAGCGCCGAGCACCCCTTGGCGCCGGTAAGGGCCCAGGCGTCCGGGCGGCGGCGCGCCGGGACGCCTGGGCCCCCTCTTGACGTCGCCCCCCCCCCCAAAAAACGCGCAGGACCCCCGCGCCGGCTTGTCCGACCTCGGCCTCCTCATCGCCTCGGCGCCTCGCGTCAAGCAGGAGCAGCCCCAGCCCAGCGACGGCGCCTCCCTCGTGCCGGTAAGGGGCCCAGGCGTCCGGGGGGGCGGCGGCGGGGGTGGGGACGCCTGGGCCCTTCGCGCCCCCCCCTCCCCGGGCTCTGACGGGCCCTTGGCGTCGGCGCAGGTGCCCCCCCGGCTGCCCCCCGCCGAGCTGGTGGTGCTGGATGAGAGCGAGGAGGAGGAGGAGGAGGAGGAGGAGGAAGAGCCGAATCCGGTGGTGAGTTGGGGGCGGGGGGGGGGGGGCCGGACGCCTGGGCCCCTTGTGGGGGGGTCTCGGACACCTGGGCTCCTTGGGGGGGGGGTCTTGGATGCCTGGGCCCTCGGTTTGGGGGGGTTGGGGGTGTCCCGGACGCCTGGGCCCCTCGTGGGGGGGTCCCGGACGCCTGGGTCCCTGGTCTGGGGGGGTCTCAGACACCTGAGCCCCTCGTGGAGGGGTCTCGGACGCCTGGGCCCCTTGTGGGGGGGTCTCGGATGCCTGGGCCCTCGGTCTGGGGGGGTTGGGGGTCACCCGGACGCCTGGGCCCCTCGTGGGGGTGTCCCGGACGCCTGGGCCCTTGGCTTGGGGGTGTCCCGGATGCCTGGGCCCCTTGTGGGGGGGGGTCTCGGACACCTGGGCCCTTGGTTTGGGGGTCATCCGGACGCCTGGGCTCCTTGTGGGGGGGTCTCGGACACCTGGGCCCCTTGTGGGGGGGTCTCGGACGCCTGGGACCTCAGTTTGGGGGGGTTGGGGGTGTCCCGGACGCCTGGGCCCCTCGTGGGGGGGGTCCCAAACACCCAAGTCCCACTTTGGGGGGGGGGGGGTCAGGGGAGCCCCGGACACCTGGGCCCTTGGTTTGGGGGCCTCCCGGACGCCTGGGCCCCTCGTGGGGGGTCTCGGACACCTGGGCCCTTGGTTTGGGGGTGTCCCGGACGCCTGGGCCCCTCGTGGTGGTGGTGGGGGGGTTCCCACACACCCAGATCCCCAATTTAGGAGCCACCCGGACGCCTGGGCCCCTCACAAAGGCCCCCCCGGACGCCTGGGCCCCCCTTCTAACCCCCCCTTTCCCCCCCCTTTGCACAGCGGATCATGGAGATCTACAGCCTGGGCGCCGCCGCCCTGCGCCCGCCGCCGGGGCCCCTGCGCCGCCCCCTGCCCCCGCCCCGCGGCGGCGGCGGGGGGGGGCCCGTCGCCCCCCTGGGTGCCCCCCCGCCGCCCCAACCGCCCCCCCGCCGGGGCCCCGGCGCCTCGTGGCCCGGCGCCTTCTTGGCCGAGCTGGCCGAGATCCCGCTGCCGGCGCACTGGGCGGTGGTGGGGGGCCGGGGGGGCGGCCGGGGCGGCGGGGGCGGCGGCCGGGGGGGCGGGGGCGGCGGCCGGGGCGGCGGCGGGGGCGGGGGCGAGGCGGGGGGGGTGCGGCTGGTGCAGCGCTCCCCCCGCTCGCCCATGGCGGCCACCGTAGTGCTGCTGGGCCCCGGCCTGGCCTTCCGCGTGGTGGTGGCGCGGCGGCGGCCGGTGCCGGCTGGCCACGAGCTCTTCGCCCGGCGCCCGGCCCGCCTCCGCTCCGTCGACGACGTGGTGGAGCTGCTCTGCGACCTCGAGGCCTACCGCCTCTGCCCCGGCGCCCCCCCCGGCGCCCCCCCCGCCAGCCCTCCCCGGCCTGCCACGTCCTCGTGCCCGCCGGCTGCTGCCGCCCCTGCCGCCTCCAGGCCGCCGCCCCGTGACGTCACCGCCGCGACGTCACCCCCGTGATGTCACGTCACCCCCCCCCCCCCCAACACCGGGCAGGTAACGGGGGGGTCGCCCGCCGCGGCGGTGGGGGGGGGGGTCTGGGGGCGTCACGGAGCCCTCCAGCCCTTTAAGACCGCTTTAGGGGGGGTCTGGGGGCGTCACGGAGCCCTCCGGCCCTTTAAGACCGCTTTAGGGGGGGTCTGGGGGCGTCACGGAGCCCTCCGGCCCTTTAAGGCTGTTCTGGGGGGGTCTGGGGGGGTCTATGATGCCCTCTGGCCCTTTAAGGCTGTTCTGGGGGGGTCTGCGGGCGTCACGGAGCCCTCCGGCCCTTTAAGGCTGTTCTGGGGGGGGTCTGGGGGTGCCCATGATGCCCTCCGGCCCTTTAAGGCTGTTCTGGGGGGGGGGGTCTGGGGGCGTCTATGATGCCCTCTGGCCCTTTAAGGCCGCTTTAGGGGGGGTCTGGGGGTGCCCATGATGCCCTCTGGCCCTTTAAGGCTGTTCTGGGGGGGGGGTCTGGGGGCGTCTATGATGCCCTCCGGCCCTTTAAGGCTGTTCTGGGGGGGTCTGGGGGCGTCTATGATGCCCTCTGGCCCTTTAAGGCCGCTCTCGGGGGGTCTGGGCGTGCGCGCTGGCCCTTTAAGACCAATCTAGGGGGGCACATGGGGGTCTGGGGGTGCCCATGATGCCCTCCGGCCCTTTAAGGCTCTTCTGGGGGGGTCCGGGGGCGGCCTCTGGCCCTTTAAGACCACCTTGGGGGGGCACATGGGGGTCTGGGGGCAGGTTCTGGCCCTTTAAGGCCACCCTAGAGCGGGATATGTGGGGCTGGGGGAGCCCACGGCGCCCTCTGGCCCTTTAAGGCCGCCCTGGGGGGGGGAAATGTGGGGCTGGGGGTGCCCGCAGCCCCCCCCAGCCCCATATCGTCACCCTAGGGAAGGGACCGGGGGGGGGGTTTTGGGGTGCTCCTGGGCCCCCCCCCCCACCCACCCAGCCCCATAGCAGCCCCCCAGCCCCCCCCCCCACCCAGAGCTTCTATTTTTGACACTGGAACCGCCCCCCACCCCAAATGGGGGTGCGGCCCCTTTAAGACCCCCCCCAACCCCCCCCCGCTGTTGCGCGGCCCCTTTAAGGGGACACTCCCCTCCCCCCCTTCCCCGCAGAGTTTAGGTGGGGCCCACCCGTGCCTGGCCCCTTTAAGGCATAGTGGAGTGGCCCCTTTAAGAATCCACCCCGCCCCCCAGTAGAGATAGGTGGGGGTCCACCTGTGCGTGGCCCTTTTAAGGAGGGTGGCCCCTTTAAGAGCTCACCCCCCCATGCAGAGAGACGGTGGGGCCCACCAGTGTGTGTGGCCCCTTTAAGGCGTGGGAGGTGGCCCCTTTAAGAGCTCACCCCCCCCAGTAGAGGTAGGTGGGGCCCACCCGCACGTGGCCCCTTTAAGGATGGGGTGGCCCCTTTAAGAGTTCACAACCCCCCCAGTAGAGGTAGGTGGGGGCCCACCGCTGCGTGGCCCCTTTAAGGCAGAGGGGGGCGCAGCCCCTTTAAGACACCGCCCCCTTAAGCCCCGCCCCTGCACTCTGCCCTTCCTGTCTTCCACCGCCCCGCCCCCACCAGGGGGCGTGGCCAAGCAGGCCCCGCCCCCCCCCACCGAGCAATAGGGCCCTTCCCCTTGATCTTGTTCATTTTTGGGGTGTTTTTTTGGGGGGAAAAGCTTGAATTTGGGTTTTTTTGGGGGGGGAGGGAGGGGCACAGAAACGGGTCACTGCAGGGGGCGGGGCCGAGGGGAGCCCCGCCCCCTCTGCGCGCCGGGCCCCGCCCCCTCCTCCCCCTCCCCTCCCGCCGCCGCCGCCTTCAGGGAGATTCGCCGCCGAAGCCATAGCCCCGCCCCCGGCCCCGCCCCCTCCCGTAGCTCCG
Source organism: Dromaius novaehollandiae (assembly GCF_036370855.1). Classification (NCBI taxonomy): domain Eukaryota; kingdom Metazoa; phylum Chordata; class Aves; order Casuariiformes; family Dromaiidae; genus Dromaius; species Dromaius novaehollandiae. Next base: position 19,986 of record NC_088136.1, read on the forward strand.
CCCCCCGGAAGAGAGAAGAAACTGCGAGTGGGCTCCGCCCCCCCAGGAACTATTTTTTTTATGTATTAAAAGTTTTAAGGAGAAAAACACAGTTCTCGGGGCTGTTTTTCCGCCGCGGGGTGGGGTGGGACCCGGACGCCTGGGCCCCTCGGACGCCTGGGCCCGCCGGCGGCGGCGCTCAGGCGGTGAAGATGCCGCGCAAGAGATGGCGGCGCCGGGCCGGGGGGGGTGGCGGCGGCGGCGCTCGGCCTCCGTGGGGCGCTGGGCGAAGGCCCAGGGGCGCCGGGTGGGGGCGGCGGCCATGTCCAACATGGCGGCGCCCACGTCCGAGATGGAGGCAGCCATGTTGGGGGTGGCGGCGGCCATGTTGGGGGTGGCAGTGGCCATGTTGGGGGTGGCAGTGGCCATGTTGGGGGTCGTGGCGGCCATGTTGGAGGTGGCGGCAGCCATCTTGCGAGTAGCCATGTTGGAGGTCGTGGCAGCCATCTTGTGAGTAGCCATGTTGGAGGTCACGGCGGCAGCCATGTTGGAAGTCGTGGCAGCCATATTGGAGGATGCGGCAGCCATATTGGAGGATGCGGCAGCCATGTTGCGGGTGGCCATGTTGGAGGTCGCGGCGGCGGCCATGTTGGAGGTGGCAGCAGCCATATTGGAGGATGCGGCAGCCATATTGGAGGATGCGGCAGCCATGTTGCAGGTAGCCATATTGGAGGTCGCAGCAGCGGCCATGTTAGGGGCCACGGCGGCCATGTCGGGGGCGGCCATGTTGGCGGCGGCGGCCATGTTGGCGGCGGCCATGTCGCGGGCGGCGAAGCAGCGGCCCCGCTGGGCGTTGCGGGCGTAGGCGGCCCCCCGGCGCTTGGCCCCCGCCGCCTCGGCCCGGCGCCGCGCCGCCGCCGCCGCCCGCTCCTGCGCCAGCCGCTCGCTCAGGTGGGGCCACCGGAAGCCCGGCAGGTACTGCGGGGGGAGGGGGACGGGGGGTCAGCGGGCCCAGGCGTCCGGGCGCCACCACCCCCCCAACCCCAAACCAAGAACAGTGTCCTAAGGGCGTCTAGGAGGGACCCAGGCATCCGGGGCCCCCCCCATAAGGGACCCAAGCGTCCGAGGAGCCTCGTGACACCCTGAGGAGGCCCAATAACGGCCCAGGCGTCCGATAAACCCCCCCACAAGGGGCCCAGGCGTCCGGGCGACCCCACAGGAAGGGCCCAGGCGTCCGGGCGACCCCCTCATAAAGGGCCCAGGCGTCCGGGGACCCCCCCCCCCAAGGGATGCAGGCATCTGGGACCCCCCCCATTGAGGGCCCAGGCATCCGGGAGCCCCCATAGAAAGGGCCCAGGCGTCCGGGAGCCCCCCCCCCCCCCCGGGGGCCCCGGCGTCCGGGCGCACCTGGAGGCTCCAGCGCAGGTGGCGCAGGGGGCGGGGGCGGGCGCCCAGGGGGGCCCCCCGCAGCCCCCGCGCCGCCATCTTGGCCGCCCGCTTGTCGCGGAACTCCACCCAGCCTTCGGCCCAGCCGTGCCGCTGCCCCCGCCGCCTCCTCTTCCTCCTTGTCCTCGCCTCGTGCCCTGGGGGGGGGGACGGGACGGGGGGGGGTCTAGGGCGCCCGCAGCACCCCAGGGACCCCCCCCACGGCGCCCAGGGGCAGCCAGGACCCCCCCAAGGGCACCCAGGAGCCCCCAGGACCCCCCCCATGGCACCCAGGACCCCAGGGGCACCCAAGACCCCCCAGCACCCCCCAGGACCCCCCCGATGGCACCCAGGACCCCCCAGGGCCCCCCAAGACCCACCCAAGAGCACCCAGAAGCCCCCAGGACCCCCCCAGCAGCACCCATAGCCCCCCAGGGGCACCCAGGACCCCCCAGAATCCCCCAGGACCCCCCCAATGGCACCCAGGACCCCTCAAGATCCCCACAGGGGCACCCAGAGCCCCCCAAGACGCCCCCAACAGCACCCAGGACCCTCTCAGGGGCACCCAGGAGCCCCCCAGGACCCTTCAGGAGCCCCTAGGACCCCCCAAGACCCCCCTAGGCACACTCAGGACCCCCCAACAGCACCCAGGAGCCCCCCAGGACCCCCCCCAACAGCACCCAGGACCCCCCAGGGGCACCCGGAACCCCCTAGGACCCCCCCAACAGCACCCAGGAGCCCCCAGAGGTACCCAGGAGCCCCCCAGCACCCCCCCAACAGCACCCAGGACCCCCCAGGGGCACCCGGAACCCCCTAGGACCGCCCCAACAGCACCCAGGAGCCCCCAGAGGTACCCAGGAGCCCCCCAGGACCCCCCCAACAGCACCCAGGAGCCCCCCAGGACCCCCCAGACCCCCCCGCGGTGGGGGGGGGGCTCACCGAGGGGCTGCAGGAAGATGCGGCCCAGCTCGCCGTGGGGGCTCAGCAGGGCCCGCAGGTGCCGGGGGCCCAGGCCCGGGGGCAGGTGGCCCAGGTAGAGCACGCCGGGCACCACCCGCCGGCCTTCCTCCCGGCCCCCGGCGCCCTCCTCCTCCTCCTCGGCCTCCCGCCGCGGGGCCCCCGGGGGCTCCCCGCCGCCGGCCCCCTCCTTTTCCCCTTCTTCCTTCTCTTCTTCCTCTTTTTCTTCCTCTTCTTCATCTTCTGTTTCCTCTTCTTCCTCTTCCTCATCTTCCTCCTCTTCTTCTTCCTCTGTTTCTTCCTTTTCTTCCTCCTCCTCCTCTTCCTCCTCCCCCCTGGGCTCCCGCTCTGCTGCCGCCATGGCTCTGCGGGGAGGGGGGAGGGTCAAGAGCCCCCCCAAATGCCCCCCCCGCGCCGCTCTGAGACCCCCAACCCCCCCCGGGACCCCTAATAGCCCCCCTGAGCCCCCCCAGCACCTCGGGGCCCCCTAATAACCCCCCCGACCCCCCCCAGCACTCCGGGGTCCCTAATCTCTCCCCTGAGCCCCCCCTGACCCCCCCCCAGCACCCCAGGGCCCCTAATAACACCCCCGAGACCCCCCAAGAGCCACCTCGACCCCCCCCGGCACCTCAGGGCCCCTAATCTCCCCCCCAACCCCCCCGACTCCCCCCAGCACCCTGCAAGCTCCCTAATTTCCCCCCCAAGACCCCCTAGAGCCCCCCCCAGCACCTCCAATGCTCTCCCAGTACCTCCAGTGCCCCCCCCGAGACTGCCTAGAGCCCCCCCAAACCCTCCTGGAGCCCCCCCAAAACTTCCCAGAGACCCTCTGACCCCCCTGGTACCCCACAGGCCCCCTAAATCCCCCCAACGCCCCCCTGAAATGCCCCTAAACTCCCCCATGTCGCTCTGAAGCCCCCCCAGAGCCCCCCCAGCACCTCCAATGCTCTCCCAGTACCTCCAATGCCCCCCCCCGAGACTGCCTAGAGCCCCCCCAAATCCTCCTGGAGCCCCCCCAAAACTTCCCAGAGACCCTCTGACCCCCCCGGCACCCCACAGGCCCCCCTAAATCCCCCCAACGCCCCCCTGAAATGCCCCTAAACTCCCCCATGTCGCTCTGAAGCCCCCCCAGAGCCCCCCCAGCACCTTCAATGTCCCCCCAAAACTCCCTAGAGCCCCCCAGGAAACTCCGAATGTCCCCCCAATGCTCCCCAGAGCCCCTCCGACCCCCCCAGCACCCCACCGACCCCCTCACCCCCCCCAAAGTCCCTCTGAACCCCCCCAGAACCCCCCCAATGTCCTTCTGAACCCCCCCAAACCCCCCACGGACCCCCTAAACCCCCCCAAAGTCCCTCTGAAGCCCCCCAGAGCCCCCCCATGGGCTCCCTAAACCCCCCCAAAGTCCCTCTGACCCCCCTCAGCGCCCCCCCCGAGCCCCACGGGCCCCCCAAGTCCCCCCCGAGCCCTCTGACACCCCCCGGGGGCCCCCAAAACCCTCCCGATCCCCCCCCAACGGCCTCAAAACCCCCTCCGGCCCCTAACCCGCCCCCCCCGGCCCCTCCTGCCCCCCCCCGGGACCCCCAAAACCCCCCCGGGTCCCCCCCGGCCCCGCGCCGCCGCCTCACGCACCCGCTCGGCCGCCGCTGTCGTAAAAGCGCCGGCAAGCGCTGCGCGAGGGGGCGTGGCCGGCGAGAGGGGGCGTGGCCAGAGCGCGCTGAGGCGCTGGTGAAGAGGGGGCGTGGCCTGATCGAGGGGGCGTGGCCGGAGCGCGCTGAGGGGCCGGAGAGGAGGGAGGCGTGGCCGGAGCGGTGGGGGCGTGGCCGGAGCGCGGCGGGCCCGGCGGAGGGGGCGTGGCCGCGGCGTTTGGGCGGGAAACGCGTGCGCGCGGCGGCGTCAACGGCTTCAACGGTCCTAACGGTCGCGGCGGGCGTGTTTCCCCGTCCTCTCCGCCCGTTTTTACGTCGCGTGGGTGTTTTTCGGGCGGTTTTAGGGGTATTTTCTGTCAGGGTTTGTTTCTTTAGTGGTTTTCCCTGCTTTTTTACCTCAGTTTTGCTTGTTTCTACCTTCCTGCCGCCATTTTCTCCTCAGGTGCTGCTCTCTGCGTCGTCCCTCTTTCATTTTCTTCTCAGTTTTCCTTTCCCCCCTTTTTTCCTGTTTTTTTTCATTTATTTCTTTTTTTCTCAGTTCTTTTTTATTTTTTTATTGGTATTTTATTTCTTTGGAGCTTTTCTGGCTGTTTTCCTTTATTTTTTCTCTCAGTACTTTTTTTTCCAGGGTTTTTTTCTTGCTTGTTGCCTCTGATTTTTTCTTTTCATGGGTCTTTTTCTGCCCTTGTTTTGTTTGTGTGCTTTTTTCCCACCTTTATTTTTTCTGTTTTGCCTCGTTTTGTGTTTAGCCATTAATTTTTGTCTCTATTTTTTAATTTTTCTCTCAGTTCTTGGTTTTTCAGGGTTTTTTGTCTGCCCATTTTCCATCGTCCCTTTTCCCCCTGCTTTCTTCCCCATTTTTTCCACAAAACTTGTTTTTTTCCAGTCTTTTCTTCCTTCATTTACCTGTGTTTTTCTCTCACCAGTCTTCCTTCTATCCTTTTTTATCATTTTTATCATTTTTTGGCTTAGTTTTTTGTTCCCCAGCCCTGTCTTTGCCGTTTTGCCCCCACCTCTCCTTGCTTCAGTCTTTTCTTCCCATTTTTTCCCTCACCATCCCTTTCCCCCCCTTTTTTTCCTCTCTTTTTTCATTTTTTCAGTTATTTCTCCTATTTTTCCCCATTTTTCTGTGTTTTTTCTCTCGGTTTTCTCATTTTCAACTTTTTTTTCATTATTTTCCCTTCAGCGCTTTTTGTCACGGCTTTTGCCCCATTTTTTCCTTAGTGCTGCTGCTTTTGGGTTTTTTTTCTGTGTCTTTTCTATATTTTTCTCTTTTTTTATGAAATCTTTTCCCGTGGGTGTTTTTTTGCTCTTTTATTCTGTTTTTCTCTTCATTTGGAGCTGTTTTTCCACCGTTTTCCCCCAATCCTGCTTCCGCCTTTTCGCCCCCTTTTTCTCTGCCTTTTCGCCCCCTTTTTCTCTGCCTTTTCGCCCCCTTTTTCTCTGCCTTTTCGCCCCCTTTTTCTCTGCCTTTTCGCCCCCTTTTTCTCTGCCTTTTCGCCCCCTTTTTCTCTGCCTTTTCGCCCCCTTTTTCTCTGCCTTTTCGCCCCCTTTTTCTCCACCGTCGCTTTTATCTTCCTTTTTTGTCCTTTTTTTGTTCTCTTGAATTTTTTTTTGCCCTGTTTTGCCCCATTTTGCGCTCAGCTCTTTTTTTGTTACTATTTCACCCTCAGCTTTCCTCTTCCCAGCTCTTTTCCCCCTTTTTCCCCCCAACGCTCCTTTTATCCCCCCATTTTTTTGCATTCTTCTCCTTTTTTTAATCTTTCCCCAGTTTTTTTGCCGTTTTTCACACAACCGGCCTCATTTCTCCTCTTTTGCTGCCGTTTTGTCCTCAATTTTCCCCTTTCGGCCTTTTTTTTCACCCGTCTTTTGCTTCAATTTTTTATTTTTTTCCTCTTTTCTCTGTTCTTTTTCCATCCCTCTTTCCTCCACCTTCCTCCTTCTCCTCCCCGCGGGGACGCCTGGGCCCCCCCGGCTCTATTGGGGGGGGGGGGGGTTGGTGGCCCGGACGCCTGGGCCCCTTGCGCGGGGGCTGGGGAAGAGCAGCGGGATTAAGCGTAATCCGGCAGCTGGGGGGGGGGGGATTAGGGCTGCCCCTAATCCCAGCCCCCCCCCGCCAGCTGCTCCCCCCCCGCCCAATTAACAGCTGCTTAATTGCCGTGGGGGCCCAGAGCATCATGGGAGTTGGGTCAAGGGGGGTGGGGGGTCTTTGTTCTCCCCCCCCTGCCAAGTTCCCTCTATGGGGAGCTGCCCCCCCCCCCCATTGGGGGCCCTGGTGTCCTGGCTGCCCCTCCCCCCCCCCCAGAGCTCTGAGGGCCCAGGCGTCCGAGGGGGAGGGGGAGGGGGGCCGGGCACAGCTGGAGCAGCAGGGGGGCCCCCCCCGGCCCCCCCCCCTTCCCCCCGCGCTCGCTGCCGGCGCCGCCAGGGACCCAGGCGTCCGAGGGACCCAGGCGTCCGGGAGCACCCAGCACCCAGCCGGGCAGGTGAGCCCCCCCGGGGCACCCCCGTCCCGCCCCACGTCCCCCCCCCACGGCGTCGGGGACCCCCAGGGCCCCCCCACAGTGTTGGGGACCCCCAGGGCCCCCCCATCCTGCCCCATATCCCCCCCCCACGGCACCAGGGACCCCCCATCCTGCCCCATATCCCCCCCCCACGGCACCAGGGCCCCCCCATCCTGCCCCATATCCCCCCCCCACAGCACCAGGGACCCCCCATCCTGCCCCACATCCCCCCCATGGCACCAGGGCCCCCCCATCCTGCCCCATATCCCCCCCCACAGCACCAGGGACCCCCCATCCTGCCCCATATCCCCCCCCATGGCACCAGGGACCCCCCATCCTGCACCATATCCCCCCCATGGCACCAGGGCCCCCCCATCCTGCCCCATATCCCCCCCCACAGCACCAGGGCCCCCCCATCCTGCCCCATATCCCCCCCTACAGCCCTGGGGACCCCCAGAGCCCCCCCATCCTGCCCCATATCCCCCCCCACAGCACCAGAGCCCCCCCATCCTGCCCCATATCCCCCCCCACAGCACCAGGGACCCCCCATCCTGCCCCATATCCCCCCCCTACAGCCCTGGGGACCCCCAGAGCCCCCCCATCCTGCCCCATATCCCCCCCCCATCGCACCAGGGACCCCCCATCCTGCCCCATATCCCCCTCCATGGCACCAGGGCCCCCCCATCCTGCCCCATATCCCCCCCCACGGCACCAGGGACCCCCCAACCTGCCCCATAACCCCACCCTACAGCCCTGGGAACCCCTAGAGCCCCCCCATCCTGCCCCATATCCCCCCCCCACAGCACCAGAGCCCCCCCATCCTGCCCCATATCCCCCCCCCATCGCACCAGGGACCCCCCATCCTGCCCCATATCCCCCCCCACGGCACCAGGGACCCCCCAACCTGCCCCATAACCCCACCCTACAGCCCTGGGAACCCCTAGAGCCCCCCCATCCTGCCCCATATCCCCCCCCCACAGCACCAGGGACCCCCCATCCTGCCCCATATCCCCCCCCATGGCACCAGGGACCCCCCATCCTGCCCCATATCCCCCCCCACAGTGTTGGGGACCCCCAGGGCCCCCCCATCCTGCCCCATATCCCCCCCCACGGCACCAGGGACCCCCCATCCTGCCCCATATCCCCCCCCCACAGCCCTGGGGACCCCCATCCTGCCCCATATCCCCCCCCACAGCACCAGAGCCCCCCCATCCTGCCCCATATCCCCCCCCCACGGCACCAGGGACCCCCCATTCTGCCCCATATCCCCCCCCACAGCCCTGGGGACCCCCAGAGCCCCCCCATCCTGCCCCATATCCCCCCCCACAGCACCAGGGCCCCCCCATCCTGCCCCATATCCCCCCCTACAGCCCTGAGGACCCCCAGAGCCCCCCCATCCCACCCCCCCCACAGCTCTGTGGACCCCCAGACCCTCACGCCGCCCCCCCCCGCCCCTTGTCTCCGCAGCATGGTGCCGCCGGGGCTGCTGCTGGCGCTGGCGTGGGGCTGCTGCAGCCGCGGGGGGGCCGGGGGGGCGCCGGCGGGCACCCAGCCCCACGGCATCCGCCTGGCGGGCGACGTGACGCTGGGGGGGCTCTTCCCGGTGCACGGGCGGGGGCCGGCGGGGGTGCCGTGCGGGGCGCTGCGCAAGGAGCAGGGGGTGCAGCGCCTGGAGGCCATGCTCTACGCCCTGGACCGGGTGAACGGCGACCCGCGCCTGCTGCCCAACGTCACGCTGGGCGCCCGCATCCTCGACACCTGCTCCCGCGACACCTACGCCCTGGAGCAGGCCCTCTCCTTCGGCGGCGCCCGCCTGCGCGGCCGCGCCGAGGACGAGGGGCGCTGCGCCGACGGGCGGCCCCCCCGCCGGCCCCCCCCCGAGCGCCTCGTCGGCGTCATCGGCGCCTCCGCCAGCTCCGTCTCCATCATGGTGGCCAACGTGCTGCGGCTCTTTGCGGTACGGCCCGTGTTGGGGGCGTGGGGGACACGTGCGGGGGCGCGTTGGGGGCACCTGGGGCTCCGTCTCCATCCTGGAGGCCATGTTAGGTTTGTGGGGAGGCGTGTTGGGGCGTGTGGAGGTGTGTTGGGGTGTGTGGAGGCGTGTTGGGGGCGTGTGGGACACGTGTTGGGGCGCGTTGGGGGCACCTGGGGCTCCGTCTCCATCATGGAGGCCATGTTAGGTCTGTGGGGAGGCGTGTTGGGGCGTGTGGAGGTGTGTTGGGGCGTGTGGGACACGTGTGAGGGCGTGTGGAGGTGTGTTGGGGCGTGTGGAGGTGTGTTGGGGCGTGTGGAGGCGTGTTGGGGGCGTGGGGGACACGTGTTGGGGCGTGTTGGGGGCACCTGGGGCTCCGTCTCCATCCTGGAGGCCATGTTAGGTCTGTGGGGAGGCGTGTTGGGGCGTGTGGGACACGTGTGAGGGCGTGTGGAGGTGTGTTGGGGCGTGTGGAGGCGTGTTGGGGGCGTGGGGGACACGTGTGGGGCACGTGGGAGGTGTGTGAGGGCGTGTGGAGGCGTGTTGGGGGCGTGGGGGACACGTGTGGGGCACGTGGGAGGTGTGTTGGGGCGTGTGGAGGCGTGTTGGGGGCGTGGGGGACACGTGTGGGGCACGTGGGACGTGTGTGAGGGCGTGTGGAGGCGTGTTGGGGGCGTGGGGGACACGTGTGGGGCACGTGGGACGTGTGTGAGGGCGTGTGGAGGCGCGTTGGGGGCGTGGGGGACACGTGTGGGGCACGTGGGACGTGTGTGAGGGCGTGTGGAGGCGCGTTGGGGGCGTGGGGGACACGTGTGGGGCACGTGGGACGTGTGTGAGGGCGTGTGGAGGCGTGTTGGGGGCGTGGGGGACACGTGTGGGGCACGTGGGACGTGTGTGAGGGCGTGTGGAGGCGCGTTGGGGGCGTGGGGGACACGTGTGGGGCACGTGGGACGTGTGTGAGGGCGTGTGGAGGCGTGTTGGGGGCGTGGGGGACACGTGTGGGGCTCCGTCTCCATGATGGAAGCCATGTTAGGTCTGTGGGGAGGCGTGTTGGGGCGTGTGGAGGCGTGTTGGGGCACATGGGACACGTGTGGGCCTCCATTTCCACCATGGAGGCCATGTTAGGTCCGTGTGGAAGCGTGTTGGGGGCGTGTGGAAGCGTGTTGGGGCGTGTGGAAGCGTGTTGGGGGCGTGTGGAAGCGTGTTGGGGCGTGTGGGACACGTGTGGAAGCGTGTGGAGGCGTGTGGAGGCGTGTTGGGCCCATGCACCCCACGCGTGTGCCCGGACGCCTGGGTCCCCAGGCCACGAGCAGCTTCCAGAACCTTCCCCCCCCCCCCTTGGCCTAACGAGGCCGCTAACGAGGGGGGGGGGCGTTACCCAGAATGCCCCGGGGCGGCGGGAAGCGGCCGGCGGGGGATTAGGGGGGATTAAGGGACCGCGGCGTAATCCCCGGACGCCTGGGCCCCCCGGCAACGGGGGGGGGGGGGTGGCGCCCGGACGCCTGGGCCCCCTGGGGCGTGGGGGGGGGGGCACCCGGACGCCTGGGCCCCTGGATGCCCCTCCCTGGTTCCCCCCAGTCCCCGGACGCCTGGGCCCCCGGGTCCCCCCCCACCCCCCCCCATTGCCCGGGTGCCTCCCGGACGCCTGGGCCCCCAGGTTCCCCCCCTCCCTCCTGGCTCCCCGCAGTCCCCGGACGCCTGGGCCCCCAGGTCCCCCCCGTCCCCCCCTCCATGCCCGGACGCCTGGGCCCCACCAGCTCCCCAGCCACCCAGGTCCTGTCACCTCCCCGGACGCCTGGGCCCCCGGGTTGCCCCCCGGCTCCCCCACTCCCCGGACGCCTGGGCCCCCCGGGTCCCCCCCCCCATTGCCCGGGCGGCTCCCGGACGCCTGGGCCCCACCAGCTCCCCAGCCACCCAGGTCCTGTCACCTCCCTGGACGCCTGGGCCCCCCGGTTCCCCCCCGGCTCCCCCAGTCCCCGGACGCCTGGGCCCCCCGGGTTCCCCCCCCCCCCCCCATTGCCCAGGTGCCTCCCGGACGCCTGGGCCCTTGGGTGCCCCCCCACCCCCCTGGCTCCCCACAATCCCCGGACGCCTGGGCCCCCCGGTTCCCCCCCACCCCCCCCATTGCCCGGGCGCCTCCCGGACGCCTGGGCCCCCAGGTTCCCCCCCACCCCCCTGGCTCCCCCCAGTCCCCGGACGCCTGGGCCCCCCGGTTCCCCCCCACCCCCCCCATTGCCCGGGCGCCTCCCGGACGCCTGGGCCCCCAGGTCCCCCCCATCCCCCCACCTCCATGCCCGGACGCCTGGGCCCCACCAGCTCCCCAGCCACCCAGGTCCTGTCACCTCCCCGGACGCCTGGGCCCCCGGGTTCCCCCCCAGCTCCCCCACTCCCCGGACACCTGGGCCCCCGGGTCCCCCCCGCCGTGCCTGGGTGCCTCCCGGACGCCTGGGCCCCACCAGCTCCCCAGCCACCCAGGTCCTGTCACCTCCCCGGACGCCTGGGCCCCCAGGTTCCCCCCCACCCCCCTTGCTCCCCCCACTCCCCGGACACCTGGGTCCCCCGGTTGCCCCCCGGCTCCCCCACTCCCCCGACACCTGGGCCCCCAGGTTCCCCCCCGGCTTCCCCACTCCCCGGACACCTGGGCCCCCCGGGTTCCCCCCCACCCCCGCCATTGCCCGGGCGGCTCCCGGACGCCTGGGCCCCGGGGCGCAGATCCCGCAGATCAGCTACGCGTCGACGGCGCCGGAGCTGAGCGACGGGGGCCGCTACGAGTTCTTCTCGCGCGTGGTGCCGCCGGACTCGTACCAGGCGCAGGCCATGGTGGACGTGGTGCGGGCCCTGGGCTGGAGCTACGTCTCCACGCTGGCCTCCGAGGGCAGCTACGGCGAGAGCGGCGTCGACGCCTTCGTGCAGAGCTCCCGCGAGGCCGGTGAGTCCCCGCGGGGACAGACTGGGAGCACTGGGACAGACTGGGAGCGCTGGGAGGCACTGGGAGCGCCGGGAGCGGTGTTGGGCCCCGTTCTTGGCGAGCGAGAGCGACGTCAACACCTTCAGGTGAGGTGGGGCGGGCACTGGGGTGTACTGGGAGGGGCACTGGGATGGACTGGGAGGCACTGGGACACACTGGGAGGCACTGGGATGGACTGGGAGCACTGGGAGAGGCACTGGGACAAACTGGGAGGCACTGGGAGCACTGGGAGCGGTGTTGGGCCCTGTTCTTGGCGAGCGAGAGCGACGTCAACACCTTCAGGTGAGGTGGGGCGGGCACTGGGGTGTACTGGGATGGACTGGGAGGGGCACTGGGATGGACTGGGAGCACTGGGAGAGGCACTGGGACATACTGGGAGGCACTGGGACGGACTGGGAGGCACTGGGAGGCACTGGGAGCGCTGGAGCTACGTCTCCACGCTGGCCTCCGAGGGCAGCTACGGCGAGAGCGGCGTCGACGCCTTCGTGCAGAGCTCCCGCGAGGCCGGTGAGTCCCCGCGGGGACAGACTGGGACAGACTGGGAGCACTGGGAGGCACTGGGAGCGCCGGGAGCGGTGTTCGGCCCCATTCCTGGCGAGCGAGAGCGACGTCAACACCTTCAGGTGAGGTGGGGCGGGCACTGGTGTATACTGGGAGGGGCACTGGGAGGCACTGGGAAGGACTGGGACATACTGGGAGAGGCACTGGGACATACTGGGAGGCACTGGGACACACTGGGAGGCACTGGGAGGCACTGGGAGCACTGGAGCTACGTCTCCACGCTGGCCTCCGAGGGCAGCTACGGCGAGAGCGGCGTCGACGCCTTCGTGCAGAGCTCCCGCGAGGCCGGTGAGTCCCCGCGGGGACAGACTGGGACAGACTGGGAGGCACTGGGAGGCACTGGGAGCACCGGGAGCGGTGTTGGGCCCCGTTCTTGGCGAGCGAGAGCGACGTCAACACCTTCAGGTGAGGTGGGGCGGGCACTGGGGTGTACTGGGATGGACTGGGAGGGGCACTGGGACAGACTGGGATGGCCTGGGAGCACTGGGAGGGGCACTGGGACAAACTGGGAGGCACTGGGATGGACTGGGAGGCACTGGGGGCACTGGGAGGCACTGGGAGTGGTGTTTGGCCCTGTTCTTGGCGAGCGAGAGCGACGTCAACACCTTCAGGTGAGGTGGGGCGGGTACTGGGACAGACTGGGGGGCACTGGGATGGACTGGGAGGCACTGGGAGGGGCACTGGGACAAACTGGGAGGCACTGGGAGCACTGGGAGCGCCGCCTGCCCCCTTTTTCCAGACCAAGGAGCCCGAAATCCCCCCTCCCACTCAGGTGAGGGGGGAGACACTGGGAGCACTGGTGTCTACTGGGAAGCACTGGGCCATACTGGGAAGGGCCGGGAGTATACTGGGAAGGGCTGGGAGTATACTGGGAGGCACTGGGCCAAACTGGGAGGCACTGGGAGGCACTGGGAGCACTGGAGCTACGTCTCCACGCTGGCCTCCGAGGGCAGCTACGGCGAGAGCGGCGTCGACGCCTTCGTGCAGAGCTCCCGCGAGGCCGGTGAGTCCCCGCGGGGACAGACTGGGACAGACTGGGAGGCACTGGGAGCACTGGGACAGACTGGGAGCACCGGGAGCGGTGTTGGGCCCCGTTCTTGGCGAGCGAGAGCGACGTCAACACCTTCAGGTGAGGTGGGGCGGGCACTGGTGTATACTGGGAGGGGCACTGGGATGGACTGGGAGGCACTGGGAAGCACTGGGAGGCACTGGGATGGACTGGGAGCACTGGGAGAGGCACTGGGACAAACTGGGAGGCACTGGGAGCGCTGGGAGCACCGGGAGCGGTGTTGGGCCCCGTTCTTGGCGAGCGAGAGCGACGTCAACACCTTCAGGTGAGGTGGGGCGGGCACTGGGGTGTACTGGGATGGACTGGGAGGGGCACTGGGACAGACTGGGATGGACTGGGAGCACTGGGACATACTGGGAGAGGCACTGGGACATACTGGGAGGCACTGGGAGCACTGGAGCTACGTCTCCACGCTGGCCTCCGAGGGCAGCTACGGCGAGAGCGGCGTCGACGCCTTCGTGCAGAGCTCCCGCGAGGCCGGTGAGTCCCCGCGGGGACAGACTGGGACAGACTGGGAGGCACTGGGAGCGCCGGGAGCGGTGTTGGGCCCCGTTCTTGGCGAGCGAGAGCGACGTCAACACCTTCAGGTGAGGTGGGGTGGGCACTGGGATGGACTGGGAGGGGCACTGGGATGGACTGGGAGGCACTGGGACATACTGGGAGGCACTGGGATGGACTGGGAGCACTGGGAGAGGCACTGGGACAAACTGGGAGCACTGGGAGGCGCTGGGAGCGGTGTTGGGCCCCGTTCTTGGCGAGCGAGAGCGACGTCAACACCTTCAGGTGAGGTGGGGTGGGTACTGGGGTGTACTGGGAGGGGCACTGGGATGGACTGGGAGGCACTGGGATGGACTGGGAGCACTGGGAGAGGCCCTGGGACAAACTGGGAGGCACTGGGAGGCACTGGGAGCGCTGGAGCTACGTCTCCACGCTGGCCTCCGAGGGCAGCTACGGCGAGAGCGGCGTCGACGCCTTCGTGCAGAGCTCCCGCGAGGCCGGTGAGTCCCCGCGGGGACAGACTGGGACAGACTGGGAGCACTGGGACAGACTGGGAGCACCGGGAGCGGTGTTGGGCCCCGTTCCTGGCGAGCGAGAGCGACGTCGACACCTTCAGGTGAGGTGGGGCGGGCACTGGTGTATACTGGGAGGGGCACTGGGACACACTGGGGGGCACTGGGACACACTGGGATGGACTGGGATGGACTGGGAGCACTGGGAGGGGCACTGGGACAAACTGGGAGGCACTGGGAGGCACTGGGAGCGCTGGAGCTACGTCTCCACGCTGGCCTCCGAGGGCAGCTACGGCGAGAGCGGCGTCGACGCCTTCGTGCAGAGCTCCCGCGAGGCCGGTGAGTCCCCGCGGGGACAGACTGGGACAGACTGGGACAGACTGGGAGGCACTGGGAGCGCCGGGAGCGGTGTTGGGCCCCGTTCTTGGCGAGCGAGAGCGACGTCAACACCTTCAGGTGAGGTGGGGCGGGCACTGGTGTATACTGGGAGGGGCACTGGGAGGCACTGGGAAGGACTGGGACATACTGGGAGAGGCACTGGGACATACTGGGAGGCACTGGGACACACTGGGAGGCACTGGGAGGCACTGGGAGCGCTGGAGCTACGTCTCCACGCTGGCCTCCGAGGGCAGCTACGGCGAGAGCGGCGTCGACGCCTTCGTGCAGAGCTCCCGCGAGGCCGGTGAGTCCCCGCGGGGACAGACTGGGACAGACTGGGACAGACTGGGACAGACTGGGAGGCACTGGGAGCGCCGGGAGCGGTGTTGGGCCCCGTTCTTGGCGAGCGAGAGCGACGTCAACACCTTCAGGTGAGGTGGGGCGGGCACTGGTGTATACTGGGAGGGGCACTGGGACATACTGGGAGGCACTGGGAGGCACTGGGAGGCACTGGGAGAGGCCCTGGGACATACTGGGAGGCACTGGGACAAACTGGGACAAACTGGGAGGCACTGGGAGCGCCGGGAGCGGTGTTGGGCCCCGTTCTTGGTGAGCGAGAGCAAAGTCAACACCTTCAGGTGAGGTGGGGCGGGCACTGGGACGGACTGGGAGGCACTGGGACACACTGGGAAGCACTGGGATGGACTGGGGTATACTGGGATGGACTGGGGTATACTGGGATGGACTGGAACCAGCGTCTGCCCCCCTTCAAGAGCGAGGAGAGTGACATCAACTCCTTCAGGTGAGGTGGGTCATGCACTGGGACAAACTGGGAGGCACTGGTTTGTACTGGGAGGCACTGGGGTATACTGAGAGGGACACTGGGATGTACTGGGACAAACTGGGATGTACTGGGAGCACTGGGAGCGCCGCCTGCCCCCTTCTTCCAGACCAAGGAGCCCGAAATCCCCCCTCCCACTCAGGTGAGGGGGGAGACACTGGGAGCACTGGTGTCTACTGGGAGGCACTGGGCCAAACTGGGAGGCACTGGGAGGGCAGGGGAGGTGTCTGAGGGCGCCCACAGCTGCCGGGTGTTTGCTGGGAGTCGCCGGGTTGGGAAGGGGGCATACTGGTTCGTACTGGTTTGTACTGGTTCTTACTGGTTTGTACTGGTTCATACTGGGGCAGGGGGCCTGTGCGTGGCGCAGTCGGTGAAGCTGCCGCGGGAGCCGCGCCGGGGCGAGTACGGGAAGGCGCTGGGGCGGCGGGGGGGGTGCCGGTTCGTACTGGTTCTTACTGGTTTGTACTGGTTCGTACTGGTTCTTACTGGTTTGTACTGGTTCTTACTGGGGCAGGGGGCCTGTGCGTGGCGCAGTCGGTGAAGCTGCCGCGGGAGCCGCGCCGGGGCGAGTACGGGAAGGCGCTGGGGCGGCGGGGGGGGTGCCGGTTCGTACTGGTTCATACTGGTTCGTACTGGTTCGTACTGGTTCGTACTGGTTCGTACTGGTTCATACTGGTTCTTACTGGTTTGTACTGGTTCTTACTGGGGCAGGGGGCCTGTGCGTGGCGCAGTCGGTGAAGCTGCCGCGGGAGCCGCGCCGGGGCGAGTACGGGAAGGCGCTGGGGCGGCGGGGGGGATGCCGGTTCTTACTGGTTCGTACTGGTTCGTACTGGTTCGTACTGGTTCGTACTGGTTTATACTGGTTCTTACTGGTTTGTACTGGTTCTTACTGGGGCAGGGGGCCTGTGCGTGGCGCAGTCGGTGAAGCTGCCGCGGGAGCCGCGCCGGGGCGAGTACGGGAAGGCGCTGGGGCGGCGGGGGGGGTGCCGGTTCGTACTGGTTCTTACTGGTTTGTACTGGTTCGTACTGGTTCTTACTGGTTTGTACTGGTTCTTACTGGGGCAGGGGGCCTGTGCGTGGCGCAGTCGGTGAAGCTGCCGCGGGAGCCGCGCCGGGGCGAGTACGGGAAGGCGCTGGGGCGGCGGGGGGGGTGCCGGTTCGTACTGGTTCATACTGGTTCGTACTGGTTCGTACTGGTTCGTACTGGTTCGTACTGGTTCGTACTGGTTCGTACTGGTTCATACTGGTTCTTACTGGTTTGTACTGGTTCTTACTGGGGCAGGGGGCCTGTGCGTGGCGCAGTCGGTGAAGCTGCCGCGGGAGCCGCGCCGGGGCGAGTACGGGAAGGCGCTGGGGCGGCGGGGGGGATGCCGGTTCTTACTGGTTCGTACTGGTTCGTACTGGTTCGTACTGGTTCGTACTGGTTCATACTGGTTCTTACTGGTTTGTACTGGTTCTTACTGGGGCAGGGGGCCTGTGCGTGGCGCAGTCGGTGAAGCTGCCGCGGGAGCCGCGCCGGGGCGAGTACGGGAAGGCGCTGGGGCGGCGGGGGGGGTGCCGGTTCTTACTGGTTCGTACTGGTTCGTACTGGTTCGTACTGGTTCGTACTGGTTTATACTGGTTCTTACTGGTTTGTACTGGTTCTTACTGGGGCAGGGGGCCTGTGCGTGGCGCAGTCGGTGAAGCTGCCGCGGGAGCCGCGCCGGGGCGAGTACGGGAAGGCGCTGGGGCGGCTGCTGGAGACGCCGGCCGCCCGCGCCGTGGTGCTCTTCGCCAACGAGGACGACATCCGGTGCGCACCAGTACACACCAGTACACACCAGTGGGGACCAGTAACCCCCCCCGCGCGGCCCCCTGCTACGCACCAGTAACCCCCCTGGGTGTGACCAGTAGAGACCAGTAACCCCCCACCCAGCCCCAGCCCCCCTAGAGCCCCCTGGGAGGGGGAGGGGAGGGCGCAGCAGGGGCCCCCTTCCCCAGTATGCACCAGTATGCACCAGTATAGACCAATAACCCCCCTGGGTGTCCCCCCAGTTTAGGCCAGTAACCCTCCTGGTGTCCCCCCAGTATAGACCAGTAACACCAAGTCCCCCTAGTAGCCACCAGGGTGGGAGGGCAGGGTGCAGCGAGGGCCCCCTTCCCAGTATGGACCAGTATAGACCAGTATGCACCAGTGTAGACCGGTACACACCAGTATAGACCAGTATGCACCAGTAACCCCCCCAGGTGTCCCCCCAGTACAGACCAGTAACCCCCCTGGGTGGCCCTGGGAGAGACCAGTAACCTGCATACACTCCCAGTCCCTCCCAGTGGGGCCCAGTCCACTCCCAGTCCCCTCCCAGTCCCCCCCAGTGGGGCCCAGTCTCCTCCCAGGGGGGTCCCACCTGCTCCCAGCCCCTCCCAGTCCCTCCCAGTGAGCCCCAGTCACTCTCAGTCCCTCCCCAGTACCTCCCAGTGGGGCCCAGTCCCCTCCCAGTGGGGCCCAGTCCCTCCCAGTGCCCTCCCAGTCCCTCCCAGTAGGGCCCAGTCCCCTCCCAGTCCCTCCCAGGGGGGTCCCCCCCACTCCCAGTCCCTCCCAGGGGGGTCCCACCCCCTCCCAGTCCCCCCCAGTGGGGCCCAGTCTCCTCCCAGTCTCCTCCCAGGGGGGTCCCACCTGCTCCCAGTCCACTCCCAGTGGGGCCCAGTCTCCCCCAGTTCCTCCCAGCCCCTCCCAGTGGGCGCCAGTCACTCTCAGTCCCTCCCCAGTCCCTCCCAGGGGGGCCCAGTCCCTCCCAGTCCCTCCCAGGGGTGTCCCACCCACTCCCAGTCGCCTCCCAGTCCCTCCCAGTGCCCTCCCAGTCCCTCCCAGGGTGGTCCCCCCCGCTCCCAGTCCCTCCCAGTGCCCTCCCAGTGCCCCCCAGTCCCTCCCAGGGGTGTCCCACCCACTCCCAGTCCCTCCCAGTGCCCTCGCAGTCCCTCCCAGGGTGGTCCCCCCCGCTCCCAGTGCCTCCCAGTGCCCTCCCAGTCCCCCCAGTCCGGCGGTGCTGACGGGTGCCCGCAGGGGGATGCTGGCGGCGGCGGCTCGCGCCAACCTCTCGGGCCACTTCGCCTGGGTGGGCTCCGACAGCTGGGGGGCCAAGATGGCGCCCGTGCAGGGCCTGGAGGAGGCGGCCTGGGGCGCCGTCACCATCCTGCCCACCCGCGCCTCCGTCCCCGGTGAGTGCGACCCACGGCGCGACCCACGGCGCGACCCACGGCGCGGCAACGGGGCCCACGGCGCGACCCCGGGGCCGCTCGCGCCAACTACGGGGCGCGGGAGGGCGGCGTGGGGCGTCCTGCCCCAGCGCGACTCCCTCCACGGGGAGGGCGCGACCCACGGCGCGACCCACGGCGCGGCAACGCGACCCCCGGGCCGCTCGCGCCAACCCCGGGGCCGCTCGCGCCAACTACGGGGCGCGGGAGGGCGGCGTGGGGCGGCGTCGGCGTCCTGCCCACCCACGCGCCTCCGTCCCCGGGGAGTGCGACCCACGGCGCGACCCACGGCGCGGCAACGCGACCCACGGGGCCGCTCGCGCCAACTACGGGGCGCGGGAGGGCGGCGTGGGGCGGCGTCGGCGTCCTGCCCACCCACGCGCCTCCGTCCCCGGGGAGTGCGACCCACGGCGCGACCCACGGCGCGGCAACGCGACCCACGGGGCCGCTCGCGCCAACTACGGGGCGCGGGAGGGCGGTGTGGGGCGGCGTCGGCGTCCTGCCCACCCACGCGCCTCCGTCCCCGGGGAGTGCGACCCATGGCGCGACCCACGGCGCGACCCACGGCGCGGCAACGGGGCCCACGGCGCGACCCCGGGGCCGCTCGCGCCAACTACGGGGCGCCGGAGGGCGGCGTGGGGCGGTGTCGGCGTCCTGCCCACCCACGCGCCTCCGTCCCCGGGGAGTGCGACCCACCGCGCGACCCACGGCGCGACCCACGGTGCGGCAACGCGACCCACGGCGCGCCCCCGGGGCCGCTCGCGCCAACCCCGGGGCCGCTCGCGCCAACTACGGGGCGCCGGAGGGCGGCGTGGGGCGTCCTGCCCCAGCGCGACTCCGTCCACGGGGAGGGCGCGACCCACGGCGCGACCCACGGCGCGACCCACGGCGCGGCAACGCGACCCACGGCACGACCCCGGGGCCGCTCGCGCCAACTACGGGGCGCGGGAGGGCGGCGTGGGGCGGCGTCGGCGTCCTGCCCACCCACGCGCCTCCGTCCCCGGGGAGTGCGACCCACGGCGCGACCCACGGCGCGACCCACGGCGCGGCAACGCGACCCCCGGGGCCGCTCGCGCCAACCCCGGGGCCGCTCGCGCCAACTACGGGGCGCCGGAGGGCGGCGTGGGGCGTCCTGCCCCAGCGCGACTCCCTCCACGGGGAGGGCGCAACCCACGGCGCGACCCACGGCGCGGTCACGGGGCCCACGGCGCGACCCCGGGGCCGCTCGCGCCAACTACGGGGCGCGGGAGGGCGGCGTGGGGCGTCCTGCCCCAGCGCGACTCCCTCCACGGGGAGGGCGCGACCCACGGCGCGACCCACGGCGCGGTCACGGGGCCCACGGCGCGACCCCGGGGCCGCTCGCGCCAACTACGGGGCGCGGGAGGGCGGCGTGGGGCATCCTGCCCACCCGCGCCTCCGTCCCCGGGGAGTGCGACCCACGGCGCGACCCACGGCGCGACCCACGGCGCGGCAACGCGACCCACGGGGCCGCTCGCGCCAACCCCGGGGCCGCTCGCGCCAACTACGGGGCGCCGGAGGGCGGCGTGGGGCGTCCTGCCCACCCGCGCCTCCGTCCCCGGGGAGTGCGACCCACGGCGCGACCCACGGCGCGACCCACGGCGCGGCAACGCGACCCACGGGGCCGCTCGCGCCAACCCCGGGGCCGCTCGCGCCAACTACGGGGCGCCGGAGGGCGGCGTGGGGCGGCGTCGGCGTCCTGCCCACCCGCGCCTCCGTCCCCGGTGAGTGCGACCCACGGCGCGACCCACGGCGCGGCAACGCGACCCACGGCGCGCCCCCGGGCCGCTCACGCCAACCCCGGGGCCGCTCGCGCCAACTACGGGGCGCCGGAGGGCGGCGTGGGGCGTCCTGCCCCAGCGCGACTCCCTCCACGGGGAGGGCGCGACCCACGGCGCGACCCACGGCGCAGTCACGGGGCCCATGGCGCGACCCCGGGGCCACTCGCACCAACTACGGGGCGCGGGAGGGCGGCGTGGGGCGGCGTCGGCGTCCTGCCCACCCACGCGCCTCCGTCCCCGGGGAGTGCGACCCACGGCGCGACCCACGGCGCGACCCACGGCGCGACCCCCGGGCCGCTTGCGCCAACCCCGGGGCCGCTCGCGCCAACTACGGGGCGCCGGAGGGCGGTGTGGGGCGGTGTCAGCGTCCTGCCCACCCGCGCCTCCGTCCCCGGTGAGTGCGACCCATGGCGCGACCCACGGCGCGACCCACGGCGCGGCAACGCGACCCCCGGGGCCGCTCGCGCCAACCCCGGGGCCGCTCGCGCCAACTACGGGGCGCGGGAGGGCGGTGTGGGGCGGCGTCCTGCCCCAGCGCGACTCCCTCCACGGGGAGGGCGCGACCCACGGCGCGACCCACGGCGCGACCCACGGCGCGGTCACGGGGCCCACGGCGCGACCCCCGGGCCGCTCGCGCCAACTACAGGGCGGCGTGGGGCGGCGTCGGCGTCCTGCCCACCCACGCGCCTCCGTCCCCGGGGAGTGCGACCCACGGCGCGGTCACGGCACCCACACGTGACCCACGGCGTGACCCACGGCGTGCCCCATAGCACCCCATGGTGTGACCCATAGTGTGACCCACGGCGTGCCCCATAGCGCCCCATGGTCTGCCCCACGGCGTGACCCATAGCGTGACCCATAGCGGCCCATGGCCTGCCCCATGGTGTGACCCACACCGTGCCCCATAGCGGCCCATGGCCTGCCCCACGGTGTGACCCATAGCATGACCCATAGCACCCCATGGCCTGCCCCATGGCGTGCCCCATAGCGGGACCCAGCGTGCCCCATAGCAGCCCATGGCCTGCCCCATAGCGTGCCCCATAGCGTGACCCAGAGCACCCCATGGCCTGCCCCACCGCGTGACCCATAGTGTGACCCACGGTGTGACCCATAGTGTGACCCACGGCATGCGCTATAGCACCCCATGACCTGCCCCATGGCATGACCCGTAGCGTGACCCACGGTGTGCCCCATAGCTCCCCATGGTCTGCCCCACAGCATGACCCATAGCGTGACCCAGAGCACCCCATGGCCTGCCCCACAGCATGCCCCATAGCGCCCCATGGCCTGCCCCATGGCGTGATCCATAGCGTGACCCACAGCGTGCCCCATAGCGCCCCATGGCCTGCCCCATGGCGTGATCCATAGTGTGACCCACAGCGTGCCCCATGGTCTGCCCCACAATGTGACCCATAGTGTGACCCACGGTGTGACCCATAGCGCCCCATGGTCTGCCCCACAGCGTGACCCATAGCGTGACCCACGGTGTGACCCAGAGCACCCCATGGTCTGCCCCACAGCATGCCCCATAGCACCCTGGGGTCTGCCCCACGGTGTGACCCATAGCACCCCCACGGCGTGACCCACGGCGTGCCCCATAGCACCCCCCAGCGCGACCCATAGCGCCGCCCCCCAGCACCCCACATCTCCCCGGGTCCCTTGCGGTGCGGCTCCCCCCCCCCAGCACCGTGGGGCAACCCCCAACCCCCCCCCCCAGCGCCGTGGGGCAGCGTCCCTCTCCCCGGCGCCGTGGGGCGCGCCGTGGGGCAGGCACTGACCCCCCCTCCCCCCCCCGGCGCCGTGGGGCGCGCAGGCTTCGACGAGTACTTCACGTCGCGCTCGCTGGAGAACAACCGCCGCAACCGCTGGTTCCACGAGTTCTGGGAGGAGGACTTCAACTGCCGCCTGCCCCACGGCGCGCCCCACGGCGCGCCCCACGCCGACGGCCCGCCCCCCCGCAAGTGCACAGGTACCGCGCCCCACGGCGCCGCCGCGGCGTCCCCGGGGGGGTTCCGCTGCCCCACGGCTGCCCCACGGCTGCCCCACGGCACCATCGTGTGCCCCTGGGGTGCCCCCCTGCCCCATAGCTGCCCCACGGCTGCCCCACGGCACTGCTGTGACTCCCCTGGGGTGTCCCCCTGCCCCACGGCTGCCCCATAGCGAGCCCCACGGGTGTCCCTGTGCCCCACGGCACCGCTGTGACCCCCCCGGGGGTCCCCCTGCCCCACGGCTGCCCCACGGTGTGCCCCACAGCACCATCGTGTGCCCTTGGGGTGTCCTGCTGCCCCACAGCTGCCCCACAGCAAGTCACACGGGTGTCCCTGTGCCCCACAGCTGCCCCACGGCGCTGCTGTGGCCTCCTGGGGTGTCCCCCTGCCCCATGGCTGCCCCATAGCGAGCTCCATGGGTGTCCCTGCGCCCCACGGCTGCCCCATGGCACTGCTGTGGCCTCCTGGGGTGTCCCCCTGCCCCATAGCTGCCCCATAGCGAGCCCCACGGGTGTTCCTGCGCCCCACGGCTGCCCCACAGCGCTGCTGTGACCCCCCCTGGGGTGCCCCCCTGCCCCATAGCGAGCTCCATGGGTGTCCCTGCGCCCCACGGCTGCCCCATGGCACTGCTGTGACCCCCCCTGGGGTGCCCCCCTGCCCCATAGCGAGCTCCATGGGTGTCCCTGCGCCCCACGGCTGCCCCATGGCACTGCTGTGACCCCCCCGGGGGTGTCCCCCTGCCCCACGGCTGCCCCACAGCAAGTCACACGGGTGTCCCTGCGCCCCACGGCTGCCCCACGGCGTTGCTGTGACCCCCCTGGGGTGTCCCCCTGCCCCACGGCTGCCCCATAGCGAGCCCCATGGGTGTCCCTGAGCCCCACAGCTGCCCCACGGTGCTGCTGTGGCCTCCTGGGGTGTCCCCCTGACCCACGGCTGCCCCATAGCGAGCCCCACGGGTGTCCCCGTGCCCCACGGCACCGCTGTGACCCCCCCGGGGGTCCCCCTGCCCCACGGCTGCCCCACGGCGTGACCCACAGCACCATCGTGTGCCCCTGGGGTGTTTTGCTGCCCCATAGCTGCCCCACGGCGAGTCACACGGGTGTCCCTGTGCCCCACGGCTGCCCCACGGTGCTGCTGTGGCTTCCTGGGGTGTCCCCCTGCCCCACGGCTGCCCCATAGCGAGCCCCACGGGTGTCTCTGCGCCCCACAGCTGCCCCACAGCACTGCTGTGACCCCCCTGGGGTGTCCCCCTGCCCCACGGCTGCCCCATAGCGAGCCCCACGGGTGTCTCTGCACCCCACAGCTGCCCCACAGCACTGCTGTGACCCCCCTGGGGTGTCCCCCTGCCCCACGGCTGCCCCATAGCGAGCCCCACGGGTGTCCCTGTGCCCCACGGCACTGCTGTGACCCCCCCGGGGGTCCCCCTGCCCCACGGCTGCCCCACGGTGTGACCCACAGCACCATCGTGTGCCCTTGGGGTGTCCTGCTGCCCCATAGCTGCCCCACGGCGAGTCACATGGGTGTCCCCATGCCCCATGGCTGCCCCACGGCACTGCTGTGACCCCCCTGCGGTGCCCCTGCCCCACAGCTGCCCCACGGCGAGTCACACGGGTGTCCCTGCGCCCCACAGCTGCCCCATGGCACTGCTGTGACCTCCTGGGGTGTCCCCCTGCCCCATAGCTGCCCCATAGCGAGCTCCATGGGTGTCCCTGTGCCCCACGGCACCGCTGTGACCCCCCCGGGGGTCCCCCTGCCCCATGGCTGCCCCACGGCTGCCCCACAGCACCGTGTGCCCTTGGGGTGTCTTGCTGTCCCATAGCTGCCCCACGGCGAGTCACACGGGTGTCCCTGCGCCACACGGCTGCCCCACGGTGCTGCTGTGGCTTCCTGGGGTGTCCCCCTGCCCCATAGCTGCCCCATAGCGAGCCCCACGGCGTGCCCCACAAGCACATGGGTGCTGCCTTCGGGGCGCCCCACGGCTGCCCTACACGTGGGGCACCCCTGGGTGCCCGCCCCACATCTGGGACACCCCCGGGCCTCTGCCCCACACGTGTGGGGCCCACACCCCACGGAGCGGCGCCCCTGGGTCCTAGCTCCCCCCTGCCACGTCACACCCTCGGGTCCCTGCCCCACATACGGCACCCATAGGCCCCTGCCCCACACACACATGGGGCACCCCTGGGTGCCTGCCCCACATCTGGGGCACCCCTGGGCCTCTGCCCCACACGTGTGGGGCCCAAACACCCCACGGCGCAGCGCCCCTGGGTCCTAGCTCCCCCCTGCCACGTCACACCCCCGGGTGCCCGCCCCACATACGGCCCCCCCGGGTGCCCCCCACACACGAGACACCCCCGGGCGCCCGCCCCACACGTGTGGGGCCCAAACCACCCCCTGCCCCACAGCGCGGCACCCCTGGGTCCTAGCTCCCCCCGCCGTGCTGCACCCCCGGGTCCCCGCCCCACATACGGCCCCCCCGGGTGCCCGCCCCACATCTGGGACACCCCTGGGCCTCTGCCCCACACGTGTGGGGCCCAAACACCCCACGGCACGGCGCCCCTGGGTCCTAGCTCCCCCCTGCCACGCTGCACCCCCGGGTCCCCGCCCCACATACGGCCCCCCCGGGTGCCCCCCCCACACGAGACACCCCCGGGCCTCCGCCCCACACGTGTGGGGCAGGCGCTGAGGGGCGCCGCTGTCCTCTCCGGGGGCCAGGCCGGGAGCGCATCGGGCGCGACTCGCCCTACGAGCAGGAGGGCAAGGTGCAGTTCGTCATCGACGCCGTGTTCGCCATGGCGCGGGGGCTGCACAGCCTGCTGGGAGAGCAGTGCCCCGGCGGGGGGGGGCTCTGCCCCCGCGCCGACCCCCCCGACGGCCGCCGCCTCCTCGCCCACATCCGCCGCCTCGCCTTCAACGGTACTGGGGGCGCTGGGAGGCACTGGGAGCCGCTGGGAGGGGGGCTGGGGGGGGCTGGGGGGGTTTGGGGGCCCTGGGAGCAGACTGGGAGGCACTGGGAGCACACTGGGAGCCACTGGGATGGACTGGGAGCACACTGGGATGGACTGGGAGCACACTGGGAGGCACTGGGAGCACACTGGGAGCCACTGGGATGGATTGGGAGCCACTGGGATGGACTGGGAGCACACTGGGATGGACTGGGAGGCACTGGGAAGCACTGGGAGGAGGCCAGGGGCAGCCCAGACAGCCTCTGGGAGGGATTTGGGGGCCTTGGGAGCAGACTGGGAGGCACTGGGAGCAGACTGGGATGGACTGGGATGGATTGGGAGGCACTGGGAGCAGACTGGGATGGACTGGGATGGACTGGGATGGACTGGGAGGCACTGGGAGCAGACTGGGAGCCACTGGGATGGACTGGGAGCGCACTGGGAGGCACTGGGAGCACACTGGGAGCAGCCGGGGCGGCACTGGGCTGTACTGGGCGGCACTGGGCGGCACTGGGGGCTGCACAGCCTGCTGGGAGAGCAGTGCCCCAGCGGGGGGGGGCTCTGCCCCCGCGCCGACCCCCCCGACGGCCGCCGCCTCCTCGCCCACATCCGCCGCCTCGCCTTCAACGGTACTGGGGGCGCTGGGAGGCACTGGGAGCCGCTGGGAGGGGGGCTGGGGGGGGCTGGGAGGGGGCTGCGGGTGGTTTGGGGGCCCTGGGAGCAGACTGGGAGGCACTGGGAGCACACTGGGATGGACTGGGAGCACACTGGGATGGACTGGGATGGACTGGGAGCCACTGGGATGGACTGGGAGCAGACTGGGATGGACTGGCATGGACTGGGAGGCGTTGGGATGGACTGGGAGGCGTTGGGAGGGGCCCAGGAGGAGCCCAGACGGCCTCTGGGAGGGGATTGGGGGCCCTAGGAGCAGACTGGGAGGCACTGGGAGCAGACTGGGATGGACTGGGATGGATTGGGAGGCACTAGGAGTGGACTGGGAGCCACTGGGATGGACTGGGAGCACACTGGGATGGACTGGGAGGCACTGGGAGGGGCCCAGGGGGAGCTCAGAGGGGCTCTGGTAGGGATTCGGAGGCCGTGGGAGCAGACTGGGAGGCACTGGGAGCAGACTGGGATGGACTGGGATGGATTGGGAGGCACTAGGAGCAGACTGGGATCCACTGGGATGAACAGGGAGCACACTGGGATGGACTGGGAGGCACTGGGATGGACTGGGAGGCACTGGGAGAGGCCCAGGGGGAGCCCAGACGGCCTCTGGGAGGGGATTGGGGGCCCTAGGAGCAGACTGGGAGGCACTGGGAGCAGACTGGGATGGACTGGGATGGATTGGGAGGCACTAGGAGCAGACTGGGAGCCACTGGGATGGACTGGGAGGCATTAGGAGCAGACTGGGCTGTACTGGGAGGCACTGGGAGAGGCCCAGGGGGAGCCCAGACGGCCTCTGAGAGGGGTTTGGAGGCCCTGGGAGCAGACTGGGAGGCACTGGGAGGCACTGGGAGCACACTGGAATGGACTGGGAGCCACTGGGATCTACAGGGAGGCACTGGGAGCAGACTGGGCTAGACTGGGCTGTACTGGCAGCCACTGGGAGGCACTGGGAGGCACTGGGAGCTCTTCTCCCCCAGCCCCATCATGCAGCACAAGACTGTTGATGTAAATGGGGGCTACTGGGAGCACTGGGACTTACTGGGAGGCACTGGGACATACTGGGAGGTCACAGCAAGGCTTACTGGGAGACCTTGAACCATACTGGGCCATACTGGGAGGCACTGGGAGCACTGGGAGCTCTTCTCCCCCAGCCCCATCATGCAGCACAAGAGTGTAGATGTCAATGGGGGCTACTGGGAGCACTGGGACTTACTGGGAGGCACTGGGACATACTGGGAGACCACAGCAAGGCTTACTGGGAGACCTTGAGCCATACTGGGCCATACTGGGAGGCACTGGGAGCTCTTCTCCCCCAGCCCCATCATGCAGCACAAGGGTGTTGATGTCACTGGGAGGCACTGGGAGGCACTGGGACATACTGGGAGACCACAGCAAGGCTTACTGGGAGACCTTGAGCCATACTGGGCCATACTGGGAGCACTGGGAGCACTGGGAGCTCTTCTCCCCCAGCCCCATCATGCAGCACAAGGGTGTTGATGTCACTGGGAGGCACTGGGAGGCACTGGGACATACTGGGAGACCACAGCAAGGCTTACTGGGAGACCTTGAGCCATACTGGGCCATACTGGGAGCACTGGGAGCACTGGGAGCTCTTCTCCCCCAGCCCCATCATGCAGCACAAGGGTGTTGATGTCACTGGGAGGCACTGGGACTTACTGGGAGGCACTGGGACATACTGGGAGACCACAGCAAGGCTTACTGGGAGACCCTGAGCCATACTGGGCCATACTGGGAGGCACTGGGCCATACTGGGAGGCTGTTGCCCCACCGCCCCATGAGCGACGCCAACACCAGGGAGGGGAGCAGAGGCTGCAGACTGGTTTGCGCAGCTCCGGACTGGTTTGTACCGGTCCGGAGCGGTTTGCACCGGTCTGGAGGGGTTTGTGCGGGCGCGTACCGGTCTGAACTGGTGTATACTGGTTTGAACTGGGCAGGGAGCGCGGGGACGCCGGTGAGCTTCAACGAGAACGGCGACGCGCCGGGCCGCTACGACATCTTCCAGTTCCAGGGCGTCAACGGCAGCGGCGGCGCCTACCGACCCGTGGGGCAGTGGGTGCAGGGCCTGCGCCTGCAGGTGAGCCCCCCCGGACGCCTGGGCCCCTCCCGGACGCCTGGGCCCCTCCCGGACGCCTGGGCCCCTTCCCCGGACGCCTGGGCCCCTCCCGGACGCCTGGGCTCCTTCCCCGGACGCCTGGGCTCCTTTCCCGGACGCCTGGGCCCTTCTACCGGACGCCTGGGCTCCTTCCCCGGACGCCTGGGCCCCTTCCCCGGACGCCTGGGCCCTTTTCCCGGACGCCTGGGCCCCTTCCCCGGACGCCTGGGCCCTTTTCCCGGACGCCTGGGCTCCTTCCCCCGGACGCCTGTGCTCCTTCCCCGGACGCCTGGGCCCCTTCCCCGGACGCCTGGGCTCTTTTCCCGGACGCCTGGGCCCCCCCGGACGCCTGGGCCCTTTTCCCGGACGCCTGGGCCCCTTCCCCGGACGCCTGGGCCCCTTCCCCGGACGCCTGGGCCCCTCCCGGACGCCTGGGCCCTTTTCCCGGACGCCTGGGCCCCTTCCCTGGACACCTGGGCCCCTTCCCCGGACACCTGGCTCCTTCCCCGGACGCCTGGGCCCTTTTCCTGGATGCCTGGGCCCCTTCCCCGGACGCCTGGGCCCCTTCCCCGGATGCCTGGGCTCCTTCCCCGGACGCCTGGGCCCTTTCCCTGGAGGCCTGGGCTCCTTCCCCGGACGCCTGGGCCCTTTCCTGGACGCCTGGGCCCCTTTCCCGGACACCTGGGCCCCTCTCCCGGGTGCCTGGGCCCTTTTCCCAGACGCCTGGGCCCCTTTCCCGGACGCCTGGGCCCTTCCCCGGATGCCTGGGCCCTTTCCCGGATGCCTGGGCTCCTTTCCCGGACGCCTGGGCCCCTCCTGGATGCCTGGGCCCTCTTAAGGGGGGGTTCCCCACGCCATCCCGGACTCCTGGGCCCACTAACGGTTTATCCCATCTCTCTTTTCTCCCTCTACCGCCATCTTGACCGCCGCCCGGACGCCTGGGCCCACCAACCGCTCCTTCCACCTCCATTTTCTCCGCTCCCCGGATGCCTGGGCCCACCAACCGCTCCTTCCACCACCGTTTTCTCTCCCTCTGCCTCTCCCCGGACGCCTGGGCCCACCAACCACCTTTCCCACCGCCGTTTTCTCCACCGCCCGGACGCCTGGGCCCATGAACCGCTCCTTCCACCTCCATTTTCTCCGCTCCCCGGACACCTGGGCCCCTGAACCGCTCCTTCCACCTCCATTTTCTCCACCGCCCGGACGCCTGGGCCCCTGAACTGCTCCTTCCACCGCCGTTTTCCCCGCCGCCCGGACGCCTGGGCCCATGAACCGCCTTTCCCACCTCCATTTTCTCCACCGCCCGGACGCCTGGGCCCATGAACCGCTTCTTCCACCTCCATTTTCTCCGCTCCCCGGACGCCTGGGCCCACGAACCGCTCCTTCCACCGCCGTTTTCCCCGCCACCCGGACGCCTGGGCCCACCAACCGCTCATTCCACCGCCGTTTTCTCTCCCTCTGCCGCTCCCCGGACGCCTGGGCCCACGAACCACCTTTCCCACCTCCATTTTCTCCACTCCCCGGACACCTGGGCCCCTGAACCGCTCCTTCCACCTCCGTTTTCCCCGCCGCCCGGACGCCTGGGCCCACCAACCGCTCCTTCCACCTCCATTTTCTCCGCTCCCCGGACGCCTGGGCCCACGAACCGCTCCTTCCACCGCCGTTTTCCCCGCCGCCCGGATGCCTGGGCCCCTGAACCGCTCCTTCCACCTCCATTTTCTCCCTTGGCTGCCGCTCCCCGGACGCCTGGGCCCACAAACCGCCTTTCCCACCGCTGTTTTCTCCACCGCCCGGACGCCTGGGCCCACCAACCGCTCCTTCCACCGCCGCTTTGTCCACCGCCTGGACACCTGGGCCCACGAACCGCCTTTCCCGCCTCCATTTTCTCTGCTCCCCGGACGCCTGGGCCCCTGAACCGCTCCTTCCACCTCCATTTTCTCCACCGCCCGGACGCCTGGGCCCACGAACTGCCTTTCCCACCGCCGTTTTCCCCGCTGCCCGGACGCCTGGGCCCACGAACCGCCTTTCCCACCTCCATTTTCTCCACCGCCCGGACGCCTGGGCCCACGAACCGCCTTTCCCACCTCCATTTTCTCTGCTCCCCGGACGCCTGGGCCCACAAACCGCTCCTTCCACCTCCATTTTCTCCGCCGCCCGGACGCCTGGGCCCACGAACCGCTTCTTCCACCTCCATTTTCTCCGCTCCCCGGACGCCTGGGCCCACCAACCGCCTTTCCCACCGCTGTTTTCCCTGCCGCCCGGACGCCTGGGCCCCTGAACCGCTCCTTCCACCGCCGTTTTCCCCGCCGCCCGGACGCCTGGGCCCACAAACCGCTCCTTCCACCTCCATTTTCTCCACTGCCCGGATGCCTGGGCCCACCAACCGCCTTTCCCGCCTCCGTTTTCCCCGCCGCCCGGACGCCTGGGCCCACCAACCGCCTTTCCCGCCTCCATTTTCTCCGCTTCCCGGACGCCTGGGCCCACGAACCGCCTTTCCCACCGCCGTTTTCTCCGCTCCCCGGACGCCTGGGACCCTGAACCGCTCCTTCCACCTCCATTTTCTCCCTTGGCTGCTGCTCCCCGGACGCCTGGGCCCACCAACCGCTCCTTCCGCCTCCATTTTCTCCGCTCCCCGGACGCCTGGGCCCACCAACCGCCTTTCCCGCCTCCATTTTCTCCGCTTCCCGGACGCCTGGGCCCACCAACCGCTTCTTCCACCTCCATTTTCTCCCTTGGCCGCCTCTCCCCGGACGCCTGGGCCCACCAACCGCCTTTCCCACTGCCGTTTTCTCCGCTCCCCGGACGCCTGGGCCCACCAACCGCCTTTCCCACCGCCGTTTATTCTGCTCCCCGGACGCCTGGGCCCACGAACCGCTCCTTCCACCTCCATTTTCTCCACCGCCCGGACGCCTGGGCCCACGAACTGCCTTTCCCACTGCCGTTTTCCCCGCCGCCCGGACGCCTGGGCCCACGAACCGCTCCTTCCACCTCCGTTTTCCCCGCCGCCCGGACGCCTGGGCCCACGAACTGCTTCTTCCACCTCCATTTTCTCCCTTGGCCGCCGCTCCCCGGACGCCTGGGCCCACCAACCGCCTTTCCCACCACCGTTTTCCCCGCTGCCCGGACGCCTGGGCCCACGAACCGCCTTTTCCACCGCCGTTTTCCCCGCCGCCCGGACGCCTGGGCCCACCAACCGCCTTTCCCACCTCCATTTTCTCCACCGCCCGGACGCCTGGGCCCACCAACCGCTCCTTCCACCTCCATTTTCTCCGCTCCCCGGACGCCTGGGCCCTCTGACTGCTCATTCCACCACCGTTTTCTCTCCCTCTGCCTCTCCCCGGACGCCTGGGCCCCTGAACCGCTCCTTCCACCGCCGTTTTCCCCGCCGCCCGGACGCCTGGGCCCACGAACCGCTTCTTCCACCTCCATTTTCTCCGCTGCCCGGACGCCTGGGCCCACCAACTGCCTTCCCCACCGCCGTTTTCCCCGCCGCCCGGACGCCTGGGCCCGCGGCGCAGGTGGAGTCGATGCGCTGGGGCCTGGGCCCCCCGGGCACCCCGCCGCCGTCCGCCTGCAGCCCGCCGTGCGGCCCGGGCGAGCGCAAGAAGCCGGTGGAAGGGGTGCCGTGCTGCTGGCACTGCGAGGCCTGCGGCGGCTACCGCTACCGCGCCGACGCCTTCACCTGCCGCCCCTGCGGCCCGGCGCTGCGACCCACGGCGGACCGCGCCGGCTGCCGCCCCACGCCGCTGCTCCGCCTGGCCTGGCGCTCGCCCTGGGCCGCCGCCCCGCTGGCCCTGGCCGCCGCCGGCCTGGCCGCCACCGCCTTCGTCCTGGCCACCTTCGCCCGCCACCACGACACGCCCATCGTGCGGGCGTCGGGCCGCGAGCTCAGCTACGTGCTGCTGGCCGGCATCGCCCTCGTCTACGCCATCACCTTCCCCATGGTGGCCCAGCCCGGCGTGGCCGTCTGCGCCCTGCGCCGCCTCTTCCTCGGCCTCGGCATGAGCGTCACCTACGCCGCCCTGCTCACCAAGACCAACCGCATCTACCGCATCTTCGAGCAGGGTGAGCCCGGGGGGGCCCAGGCGTCCGGGCGCGCAGA
This sequence comes from Dromaius novaehollandiae, assembly GCF_036370855.1. Lineage (NCBI taxonomy): Eukaryota > Metazoa > Chordata > Aves > Casuariiformes > Dromaiidae > Dromaius > Dromaius novaehollandiae. The sequence goes on from NC_088136.1 coordinate 52,134, forward strand.
GCGGGAGGGCCTCGGGGGGCTCAGGGGGCCGTTTTGGGGGGAAACGGGGGGAAACAGTGGGAAACGGGGCCCAGGCGTCCGGGCACAGCGAGCGGGAGGGGCTCAGGGAGCCATTTTGGGGGGAAACAGGGGGAAATGGGGCCCAGGCGTCCGGGCATGGCAAGCAGGAGGGCTCAGGAGGCCATTTTGGGGGGAAACGGGGGGAAAGAGGCCATTTTGGGGAGCGGGAGGGCCCAGGCGTCCGGGCGGCAGCGTCACCTGCTCGCCAAGACCAACCGCATCTACCGCATCTTCGAGCAGGGTGAGCCGCGGGGGCCCAGGCGTCCGGGCGCGCAGAGCGGGAGGGCCTCGGGGGGCCGTTTTGGGGGGAAACGGGGGGAAACGGGGCCCAGGCGTCCGGGCGGCAGCGTCACCTGCTCACCAAGACCAACCGCATCTACCGCATCTTCGAGCAGGGTGAGCCCGGGGGGGCCCAGGCGTCCGGGCGCGCAGAGCGGGAGGGCCTCGGGGGGCTCAGAGGGCCGTTTTGGGGGGAAACGGGGGGAAAGAGGCCATTTTGGGGAGCGGGAGGGCCCAGGCGTCCGGGTGCGGCAAGCGGGAGGGCTTCAGGGGGCCATTTTGGGGGAAAACGGGGAGAAAGAGGCCATTTTGGGGGGAAACGGGGAGAAAGAGGCCATTTTGCGGAGCAGGAGGGCCCAGGCGTCCGGTCATGGTGAGCAGGAGGGCTCAGGAGGCCATTTTGGGGGAAAACGGGGAGAAAGAGGCCATTTTGGGGAGCGGGAGGGCCCAGGCGTCCGGGTGCGGCAAGCGGGAGGGCTTTGGGAGGCCATTTTGGGGGGAAACGGGGGGAAAGAGGCCATTTTGGGGAGCGGGAGGGCCCAGGCGTCCGGGCGGCAGCGTCACCTGCTCACCAAGACCAACCGCATCTACCGCATCTTCGAGCAGGGTGAGCCGGGGGGGCCCAGGCGTCCGGGCGCGGCAACTGGGAGGGCCTCGGGGGGCCGTTTTGGGGGAAAACGGGGAGAAAGAGGCCATTTTGGGGAGCGGGAGGGCCCAGGCGTCCGGGTGCGGCAAGCAGGAGGGCTTCGGGAGGCCATTTTGGGGGGAAATTGGGGGAAAGAGGCCATTTTGGGGAGCGGGAGGGCCCAGGCATCCGGGCATGGTGAGCAGGAGGGCTTCAGGAGGCCATTTTGGGGGGAAACGGGGAGAAAGAGGCCATTTTGGGGAGCGGGAGGGCCCAGGCGTCCGCGCGGCAGCGTCACCTGCTCACCAAGACCAACCGCATCTACCGCATCTTCGAGCAGGGTGAGCCGGGGGGGCCCAGGCGTCCGGGCGCGCAGAGCGGGAGGGCCTCGGGGGGACGTTTTGGGCGGAAACGGGGGGAAACGGGGGGAAAGAGGCCATTTTGGGGGGAAACAGGGGGAAAGAGGCCATTTTGGGGAGCAGGAGGGGCCCAGGCGTCCGGGTGCGCAGAGCAGGAGGGCTTCGGGAGGCCATTTTGGGGGGAAACAGGGAGAAAGAGGCCATTTTGGGGGAAAACGGGGGGAAAGAGGCCATTTTGGGGAGCAGGAGGGCCCAGGCGTCCGGGCATGGCGAGCAGGAGGGCCTCGGGGGGACGTTTTGGGGGAAAACGGGGGGAAAGAGGCCATTTTGGGGAGCGGGAGGGCCCAGGCGTCCGGGTGCGGCAAGCGGGAGGGCTTCGGGAGGCCGTTTTGGGGGGAAACGGGGGGAAACGGGGCCCAGGCGTCCGGGCGCGGCGAGCAGGAGGGCTTCGGGAGGCCATTTTGGGGGGAAACAGGGAGAAAGAGGCCATTTTGGGGGAAAACGGGGGGAAAGAGGCCATTTTGGGGAGCAGGAGGGCCCAGGCGTCCGGGCATGGCGAGCAGGAGGGCCTCGGGGGGACGTTTTGGGGGAAAACGGGGGGAAAGAGGCCATTTTGGGGAGCGGGAGGGCCCAGGCGTCCGGGTGCGGCAAGCGGGAGGGCTTCGGGAGGCCGTTTTGGGGGGAAACGGGGGGAAACGGGGCCCAGGCGTCCGGGCGCGGCGAGCAGGAGGGCTTCGGGAGGCCATTTTGGGGGGAAACGGGGGGAAAGAGGCCATTTTGGGGGGAAACGGGGGGAAAGAGGCCATTTTGGGGAGCGGGAGGGCCCAGGCGTCCGGGCGGCAGCGTCACCTGCTCACCAAGACCAACCGCATCTACCGCATCTTCGAGCAGGGTGAGCCGGGGGGGCCCAGGCGTCCGGGCGCGCAGAGCGGGAGGGCCTCGGGGGGACGTTTTGGGGGGAAACGGGGGGAAACGGAGCCCAGGCGTCCGGGCACGGTGAGCGGGAGGGCTTCAGGGGGCCATTTTGGGGGAAAACGGGGAGAAAGAGGCCATTTTGGGGAGCAGGAGGGCCCAGGCATCCGGGTGCGGCAAGCGGGAGGGCTTCAGGGGGCCATTTTGGGGGAAAACGGGGAGAAAGAGGCCATTTTGGGGAGCGGGAGGGCCCAGGCGTCCGGGCGGCAGCGTCACCTGCTCACCAAGACCAACCGCATCTACCGCATCTTCGAGCAGGGTGAGCCGGGGGGGGCCCAGGCGTCCGGGCGTGGCGAGCGGGAGGGCCTCGGGGGGCTCAGGGGGCCGTTTTGGGGGGAAACGGGGGGAAAGAGGCCATTTTGGGGAGCGGGAGGGCCCAGGCATCCGGGTGTGCAGAGCGGGAGGGCTTCGGGAGGCCATTTTGGGGGGAAACGGGGGGAAACGGGGCCCAGGCGTCCGGGCGGCAGCGTCACCTGCTCACCAAGACCAACCGCATCTACCGCATCTTCGAGCAGGGTGAGCCGGGGGGGGCCCAGGCGTCCGGGCGCGGCGAGCGGGAGGGCCTCAGGGGGCTCAGGGGGCCGTTTTGGGGGGAAACGGGGGGAAAAGAGGCCATTTTGGGGGGAAACGGGGGGAAAGAGGCCATTTTGGGGAGCGGGAGGGCCCAGGCGTCCGGGTGTGCAGAGCGGGAGGGCTTCGGGAGGCCATTTTGGGGGGAAACGGGGGGAAACGGGGCCCAGGCGTCCGGGCGGCAGCGTCACCTGCTCACCAAGACCAACCGCATCTACCGCATCTTCGAGCAGGGTGAGCCGGGGGGGCCCAGGCGTCCGGGCGCGGCAACTGGGAGGGCCTCGGGGGGCTCAGGGGGCCGTTTTGGGGGGAAACGGGGGGAAAGGGGGCCCAGGCGTCCGGGTGCGGCAAGCGGGAGGGCTTCGGGAGGCCATTTTGGGGGAAAATGGGGAGAAAGAGGCCATTTTGGGGAGCGGGAGGGCCCAGGCGTCTGGGTGCGGCAAGTGGGAGGGCTTCGGGAGGCCGTTTTGGGGGGAAACGGGGGGAAAGAGGCCATTTTGGGGGGAAACGGGGGGAAAGAGGCCATTTTGGGGAGCGGGAGGGCCCAGGCGTCCGGGCGGCAGCGTCACCTGCTCACCAAGACCAACCGCATCTACCGCATCTTCGAGCAGGGTGAGCCGGGGGGGCCCAGGCGTCCGGGCGCGGCAACTGGGAGGGGCTCGGGGGGCCATTTTGGGGGGAAACGGGGGGAAAGAGGCCATTTTGGGGAGCAGGAGGGCCCAGGCGTCCGGGCATGGTGAGCAGGAGGGCTCAGGAGGCCATTTTGGGGGAAAATGGGGAAATGGGGCCATTTTGGGGAGCGGGAGGGCCCAGGCGTCCGGGCGGCAGCGTCACCTGCTCACCAAGACCAACCGCATCTACCGCATCTTCGAGCAGGGTGAGCCGCGGGGGGCCCAGGCGTCCGGGCGCAGCGAGCGGGAGGGCCTCGGGGGGACGTTTTGGGGGGAAACGGGGGGAAACGGGGGGAAACGGGGCCCAGGCGTCCGGGCGGGAGCGTCACCTACGCCGCCCTGCTCACCAAGACCAACCGCATCTACCGCATCTTCGAGCAGGGTGAGCCGGGGGGGCCCAGGCGTCCGGGCGCGCAGAGCGGGAGGGCCTCGGGGGGACGTTTTGGGGGGAAACGGGGGGAAACAGGGGGAAACAGGGCCCAGGCGTCCGGGCGCGGCGAGCGGGAGGGGCTCAGGGAGCCATTTTGGGGGGAAACAGGGGGAAATGGGGCCCAGGCGTCCAGGCATGGCGAGCAGGAGGGCCTCGGGAGGCCATTTTGGGGGGAAACGGGGCCCAGGAGGCCATTTTGGGGGGAAACGGGGGGAAAGAGGCCATTTTGGGGAGCGGGAGGGCCCAGGCGTCCGGGCGGCAGCGTCACCTGCTCACCAAGACCAACCGCATCTACCGCATCTTCGAGCAGGGTGAGCCGGGGGGGCCCAGGCGTCCGGGCGCGGCAAGCGGGAGGGCCTCGGGGGGACGTTTTGGGGGGAAACGGGGGGAAACAGTGGGAAACGGGGCCCAGGCGTCCGGGCGGGAGCGTCACCTACGCCGCCCTGCTCACCAAGACCAACCGCATCTACCGCATCTTCGAGCAGGGTGAGCCGGGGGGGCCCAGGCGTCCGGGCGCGCAGAGCGGGAGGGCCTCGGGGGGACGTTTTGGGGGGAAACGGGGGGAAACAGGGGGAAACAGGGCCCAGGCGTCCGGGCGCGGCGAGCGGGAGGGGCTCAGGGAGCCATTTTGGGGGGAAACAGGGGGAAATGGGGCCCAGGCGTCCAGGCATGGCGAGCAGGAGGGCCTCGGGAGGCCATTTTGGGGGGAAACGGGGCCCAGGAGGCCATTTTGGGGGGAAACGGGGGGAAAGAGGCCATTTTGGGGAGCGGGAGGGCCCAGGCGTCCGGGCACGGTGAGCGGGAGGGCTTCAGGGGGCCATTTTGGGGAGAAACGGGGGGAAACGGGGCCCAGGCGTCCGGGCGGCAGCGTCACCTGCTCACCAAGACCAACCGCATCTACCGCATCTTCGAGCAGGGTGAGCCGGGGGGGCCCAGGCGTCCGGGCGTGGCGAGCGGGAGGGCCTCGGGGGGACGTTTTGGGGGGAAACGGGGGGAAAGAGGCCATTTTGGGGAGCGGGAGGGGCCCAGGCGTCCGGGCGGGAGCGTCACCTGCTCACCAAGACCAACCGCATCTACCGCATCTTCGAGCAGGGTGAGCCACGGGGGCCCAGGCGTCCGGGCGCGGCGACTGGGAGGGCCTCGGGGGGACGTTTTGGGGGGAAATTGGGGGAAAGAGGCCATTTTGGGGGAAAACGGGGGGAAAGAGGCCATTTTGGGGAGCAGGAGGGCCCAGGCGTCCGGGCACGGTGAACGGGAGGGCTCAGGAGGCCATTTTGGGGGGAAATGGGGAGAAAGAGGCCATTTTGGGGAGCGGGAGGGCCCAGGCGTCCGGGCGGCAGCGTCACCTGCTCACCAAGACCAACCGCATCTACCGCATCTTCGAGCAGGGTGAGCCGGGGGGGCCCAGGCGTCCGGGCGCACAGAGCGGGAGGGCCTCGGGGGGCCGTTTTGGGGGGAAACGGGGGGAAACAGTGGGAAACGGGGCCCAGGCGTCCGGGCGCGGCGAGCAGGAGGGCTTCGGGAGGCCATTTTGGGGGGAAACGGGGGGAAAGAGGCCATTTTGGGGAGCAGGAGGGCCCAGGCGTCCGGGCATGGTGAGCAGGAGGGCTCAGGAGGCCATTTTGGGGGGAAACGGGGAGAAAGAGGCCATTTTGGGGGGAAACGGGGGGAAAGAGGCCATTTTGGGGAGCGGGAGGGCCCAGGCGTCCGGGCATGGTGAGCAGGAGGGCTCAGGAGGCCATTTTGGGGGGAAACGGGGAGAAAGAGGCCATTTTGGGGGGAAACGGGGGGAAAGAGGCCATTTTGGGGAGCGGGAGGGCCCAGGCGTCCAGGCGGCAGCGTCACCTGCTCACCAAGACCAACCGCATCTACCGCATCTTCGAGCAGGGTGAGCCGGGGGGGCCCAGGCGTCCGGGCGCGGCAACTGGGAGGGCCTCGGGGGGACGTTTTGGGGGGAAACGGGGGGAAACAGGGGGAAACAGGGCCCAGGCGTCCGGGCACGGTGAGCGGGAGGGCTTCAGGGGGCCATTTTGGGGGAAAACGGGGAGAAAGAGGCCATTTTGGGGGGAAACGGGGGGAAAGAGGCCATTTTGGGGAGCGGGAGGGCCCAGGCGTCCAGGCGGCAGCGTCACCTGCTCACCAAGACCAACCGCATCTACCGCATCTTCGAGCAGGGTGAGCCGGGGGGGCCCAGGCGTCCGGGCGCGGCAACTGGGAGGGCCTCGGGGGGACGTTTTGGGGGGAAACGGGGGGAAACAGGGGGAAACAGGGCCCAGGCGTCCGGGCACGGTGAGCGGGAGGGCTTCAGGGGGCCATTTTGGGGGAAAACGGGGAGAAAGAGGCCATTTTGGGGAGCGGGAGGGCCCAGGCGTCCGGGCACGGTGAGCGGGAGGGCCTCGGGGGGACATTTTGGGGGGAAACGGGGGAAAAAGAGGCCATTTTGGGGAGCAGGAGGGCCCAGGCGTCCGGGCACGGTGAGCGGGAGGGCCTCGGGGGGACGTTTTGGGGGGAAAGAGGCCATTTTGGGGAGCGGGAGGGCCCAGGCGTCCGGGCCTCCCCTTAACGTCTGTCCGCACGGCTCTTTCCACACAGGGAAGCGCCTGGTGCCAACACAAGCGGGGCCCAGGCGTCCGGGCCGCTCCCTGCACACCCAAAGAGACGGGCCCAGGCGTCCGGGCCGCCCTTAACGCCTCTCTCTCCGTCTTTTCCCACACAGGGAAGCGCTCGACGCAGTCAGGAGCGGGGCCCAGGCGTCCGGGCTGCCCTTAACCGCTCTCTCTATGTCTTTTCCCACACAGGGAAGCGCCCAGTGCGGGGCCCAGGCGTCCGGGCCACCATTAACACTTGTCTATATGTCTTTTCCCACACAGGGAAGCGCTCGACGCAGTCAGGAGCGGGGCCCAGGCGTCCGGGCTGCCCTTAACGCCTCTCTGTCCGTCTTTTACCACACAGGGAAGCGCTCGATGCTGGTGCAAGTGGGGCCCAGGCGTCCGGGCCGCCCTTAACACCTCTCTCTCCGTCTTTTCCCACACAGGGAAGCGCTTGAGGCCAACGCAAGCAGGGCCCAGGCGTCCGGGATGGTTCCTCCGCACCCGAAGAGACGGGCCCAGGCGTCCGGGCCGCCCTTAACGCCTCTCTCTATGTCTTTTACCACACAGGGAAGCGCTCGATGCCGGTGCAAGTGGGGCCCAGGCGTCTGGGCCGCCCTTAACGCCCCTCTCTCCGTCTTTTCCCACACAGGGAAGCGCTCGATGCAGTCAGGAGCGGGGCCCAGGCGTCCGGGATGGTTCCTCCGCACCCGAAGAGACGGGCCCAGGCGTCCGGGCTGCCTTAACGCCCCTCTCTCCGTCTTTTCCCACACAGGGAAGCGCTTGAGGCCAATGCAAGCAGGGCCCAGGCGTCCGGGATGGTTCCTCCGCACCCGAAGAGATGGGCCCAGGCGTCCGGGCCACCCTTAACCGCTCTCTCTCTGTCTTTTATCACACAGGGAAGCGCCCAGTGCGGGGCCCAGGCGTCCGGGATGGTCCCTGCACACCCGAAGAGATGGGCCCAGGCGTCCGGGCCGCCCTTAACGCCTCTCTCTCCGTCTTTTCCCACACAGGGAAGCGCTCGACGCAGTCAGGAGCGGGGCCCAGGTGTCCGGGCCACCATTAACACTTGTCTATATGGTTTTTAACCACACAGGGAAGCGCTCGAGGCCAATGCAAGCAGGGCCCAGGCGTCCGGGATGGTCCCTGCACACCCAAAGAGACGGGCCCAGGCGTCCGGGCTGCCCTTAACACCCCTCTCTATGTCTTTTACCACACAGGGAAGCGCTCGACGCAGTCAGGAGCGGGGCCCAGGCGTCCGGGCTGCCCTTAACCGCTCTCTCTATGTCTTTTATCACACAGGGAAGCGCCCAGTGCGGGGCCCAGGCGTCCGGGATGCTCCCTGCACACCCGAAGAGACGGGCCCAGGCGTCCGGGCCGCCCTTAACGTCTCTCTCTCCGTCTTTTACCACACAGGGAAGCGCTTGAGGCCAATGCAAGCAGGGCCCAGGCGTCCGGGATGGTTCCTCCGCACCCGAAGAGATGGGCCCAGGCGTCCGGGCCGCCCTTAACTGCTCTCTCTATGTCTTTTATCACACAGGGAAGCGCCCAGTGCGGGGCCCAGGCGTCCGGGATGGTCCCTGCACACCCGAAGAGACGGGCCCAGGCGTCCGGGCTGCCCTTAACGCCTCTCTCTCCGTCTTTTCCCACACAGGGAAGCGCTCGACGCAGTCAGGAGCGGGGCCCAGGCGTCCGGGCCGCCCTTAACTGCTCTCTCTATGTCTTTTATCACACAGGGAAGCGCCCAGTGCGGGGCCCAGGCGTCCGGGATGGTCCCTGCACACCCGAAGAGACGGGCCCAGGCGTCCGGGCTGCCCTTAACGCCTCTCTCTCCGTCTTTTCCCACACAGGGAAGCGCTCGACGCAGTCAGGAGCAGGGCCCAGGCGTCCGGGCTGCCCTTAACCGCTCTCTCTATGTCTTTTATCACACAGGGAAGCGCCCAGTGCGGGGCCCAGGCGTCCGGGATGGTCCCTGCACACCCAAAGAGACGGGCCCAGGCGTCCGGGCCACTGTTAACACTTGTCTATATGTCTTTTCCCACACAGGGAAGCGCTCGACGCAGTCAGGAGCGGGGCCCAGGCATCCGGGATGGTTCCTCCGCACCCGAAGAGACGGGCCCAGGCGTCCGGGCCGCCCTTAACCGCTCTCTCTATGTCTTTTCCCACACAGGGAAGCGCTCGACGCAGTCAGGAGCGGGGCCCAGGCGTCCGGGCCGCCCTTAACCGCTCTCTCTATGTCTTTTATCACACAGGGAAGCGCTCAGTGCGGGGCCCAGGCGTCCGGGCCGCTCCCTGCACACCCGAAGAGACGGGCCCAGGCGTCCGGGCCGCCCTTAACCGCTCTCTCTATGGCTTTTATCACACAGGGAAGCGCCCAGTGCGGGGCCCAGGCGTCCGGGCTGCTGTTAACACTTGTCTATATGTCTTTTCCCACACAGGGAAGCGCTCGACGCAGTCAGGAGCGGGGCCCAGGCGTCCGGGCTGCCCTTAACCGCTCTCTCTATGTCTTTTACCACACAGGGAAGTGCTTGAGGCCAACGCAAGCAGGGCCCAGGCGTCCGGGATGGTTCCTCCGCACCCAAAGAGACGGGCCCAGGCGTCCGGGCCGCCCTTAACTGCTCTCTCTATGTCTTTTACCACACAGGGAAGCGCCCAGTGCGGGGCCCAGGCGTCCGGGCTCCCCTTAATCTCTCTCTCTATGGCTTTTCCCACACAGGGAAGCGCTCGACGCAGTCAGGAGCGGGGCCCAGGCGTCCGGGATGGTTCCTCCGCACCCGAAGAGACGGGCCCAGGCGTCCGGGCCGCCCTTAACCGCTCTCTCTATATCTTTTCCCGTGCAGGCAAGCGCTCGGTGACACCCCCGCGCTTCATCAGCCCCCGCTCGCAGCTGGCCATCACCTTCGGCCTCAGCGGGGTGCAGCTGGCGGCGGCGGGGGCCTGGCTGGCCCTGCGGCCCCCCCACGCCGTGCTCGACTACGAGGCCGGCCGCACGGGCGACCCGGCGCGGGCCCGGGCCGTGCTGCGCTGCGACATGGCCGAGGGGGCCACGCTGGGGGCCCTGGCCTACGCCCTGCTGCTCATGCTCACCTGCACCGTCTACGCCGTCAAGGCCCGCGGCGTCCCCGAGGCCTTCAACGAGGCCAAGCCCATCGGCTTCGCCATGTACACCACCTGCGTCGTCTGGCTCGCCTTCGGGCCCATCTTCTTCGGCGCCGCGCAGAGCGCCGAGCGGGTGAGCGGGGGCGGCGGCGTGCGGGGTGGGGGCCCAGGCGTCCGGGGAACAGGGCCCGGGAGGCCAGGAGGGGTTTGGGAGGCCAGGCAGGGGCCCAGGCGTCCGGGGAAGGGGCCCAGGCGTCCGGGGAACAGGGCCCGGGAGGCCAGCAGGGGTTTGGGAGGCCAGGAAGGGGCCCAGGAGTCCGGGGAGGGGTTCAGGTGTCTGGGAGGGGCCCAGGTGTCCGGGGAGGGGCCCAGGAGTCCAGGGAGAGGTTCAGGAGTCCAGGAGGGGCCCAGGAGTCCGGGGAGGGGCCCAGGAGTCCGGGGAGGGGGTTCAGGTGTCTGGGAGGGGCCCAGGCATCCGGGGAAGGGGCCCGGGAGGCCAGGAGGGGTTTGGGAGGCCAGGCAGGGGCCCAGGCGTTCGGGGAAGGGGCCCAGGAGTCCGGGGAGGGGCCCAGGAGTCCGGGGAGGGGGTTCAGGTGTCTGGGAGGGGCCCAGGCGTTCGGGGAAGGGGCCCGGGAGGCCAGGAGGGGTTTGGGAGGCCAGGCAGGGGCCCAGGTGTCCGGGGAAGGGGCCCAGGAGTCCGGGGAGGGGGTTCAGGAGTCCGGGGAGGGACCTGGGAGTCCAGGGAGGGGCCCAGGAGTCCGGGGAGGGGGTTCAGATGTCTGGAAAGGGGTCCAGGAGGGGTTCGGGAGTCTGGGGAGGGGCCCAGGTGTCCGGGGAAGGGGCCCGGGAGGCCAGGAGGGGTTCGGGAGGCCAGGGAGGGATTTGGGAGGCTGGGGAGGGGCCCAGGAGTCCGGGGAAGGGGCCTGGGAGGCCGGGGAGGGGCCCGGGAGTCCAGGAGGGGTTCGGGAGTCCAGGAGGGGTTCGGGAGTCCAGGAGGGGCCCAGGAGTCCGGGAGGGGCCCAGGAGTCCAGGAGGGGTTCGGGAGTCCAGGAGGGGCCCAGGAGTCCGGGAGGGGCCCAGGAGTCCGGGGAGGGGGTTCAGGTGTCTGGGAGGGGCCCAGGAGTCCGGGGAGGGGCCCAGGAGTCCGGGGAGGGGGTTCAGGTGTCTGAGGAGGGGCCCAGGAGTGGAGGGAGGGGATTTGGGAGTCCAGGAGGGGCCCAGGAGTCCGGGGAGGGGGTTCAGGAATCTGGGGAGGGACCCGGGAGTTGAGGGAGGGGCCCAGGAGTCCGGGGAGGGGCCCAGGCATCCGGGAGGCTGCGCGTGTCTGTGTTTGGGTGCGGGGGGGGGGGGGGTTCCTGTGCGCTTCCCCGTCCTCGTGTGACGCTCCCGTGTGACCCTCGTGCGACGCCCTCGTGCGAGACCCTCGTGTGAGCTTCTTGTGCGAGACCCCTGAAGACCCTCGTGTGAGTCCCCCGTGCGAGACCCCCGTGCGAGACCCTCGCGTGAGACCCTCGTGTGAGACCCTCGTGCGAGACCCTTGTGTGAGACCCTCGTGTGAGACCCTCGTGCGAGCCCCTCGTGCAAGCCGTCCTCGTGCGAGCCCCTCGTGCAACGCTCATGGCAAGCCCTCATGTGAAACCCTTGTCCGAGCCGTCCTCGTGCAAGCCCCTCGTGCGAGCCACCCTCGTGCGAGACCCTCGTGCAACCCTCGTGCGAGCCCCTCGTGCAAGCCATCCTCGTGCGAGCCCCTCGTGAAAGCCATCCTCGTGTGAAACCCTCGTGCAAGCCATCATCGTGTGAAACCCTCGTGCGAGCCTCTCGTGCGAGCCATCCTCGTGCGAGCCATCCTCGTGCGAGCCATCCTCGTGCGAGCCCCTCGTGTGACCCTCGTGCGAGCCGTCCTCGTGTGAAACCCTCGTGCGAGCCCCTCGTGCGAGCCGTCCTCGTGCAAGACCCTTGTGTGAGCCCCTCGTGCAACCCTCATACCAAACCCTCGTGCAAGCCCATGTGAGCCCCTCGTGCAAGCTCTCGTGACCCTCATGAGACCCTCGTGCGAGCCGTCCTCGTGCGAGCCCTCGTGTGAAACCCTCGTGCGAGCCCCTCGTGCGAGCTGTCCTTGTGTGAGCCCCTCGTGTGAAACCCTCGTGCGAGCCCCTCGTGCGAGCCGTCCTCGTGTGAAACCCTCGTGCGAGCCCCTCGTGCAAGCCATCCTCGTGCGAGCCCGTGAGACCCTCGTGCGAGCTGTCCTCATGAGAGCCCCTCGTGAGACTCTCGTGCAAGCCATCCTCGTGCGAGCCCTCGTGCGACCCTTGTGCGAGCCCCTCGTGAGACCCTCGTGCGAGCTGTCCTTGTGTGAAAGCCTCGTGCGAGACGTCCTCGTGTGAAACCCTCGTGCTAGACCCTCGTGCGAGCCCCTCGTGTGAAACCCTCGTGAGACCCTCGTGCGAGCCCCTCGTGCAAGCCGTCCTCGTGCAAAGCCCTCGTGCGAGCCCCTCGTGCAAGCCATCCTCGTGAAACCCTCGTGCAAGCCGTCCTCGTGTGAAACCCTCGTGCGAGACGTCCTCGTGTGAAACCCTCGTGCGAGACGTCCTCGTGTGAAACCCTCGTGCTAGACCCTCGTGCGAGCCATCCTCGTGCGAGCCATCCTCGTGTGAAACCCTCGTGAGCCCCTCGTGTGAGCCCCTCGTGCAAGCCGTCCTCGTGCGAGCCCCTAGTGCGAGCCGTCCTCGTGTGAAACCCTCGTGAAACCCTCGTGTGAGCCCCTCGTGCAAGCCATCCTCGTGCGAGCCCTCGTGAGACCCTCGTGCAAGCCATCCTCGTGTGAAACCCTCGTGCAAGCCGTCCTCGTGCAAAGCCCTCGTGCGAGCCCCTTGTGCGAGCCCCTCGTGAGCCCCTCGTGCGAGCTGTCCTCGTCCGAGCCGTCCTCGTGCGAGCCGTCCTCGTGCAAGCCATCCTCGTGCGAGCCCGTGAGACCCTCGTGCGAGCTGTCCTCATGAGAGCCCCTCGTGACTCTCATGCAAGCCATCCTCGTGCGAGCCCTCGTGCGACCCTTGTGCGAGCCCCTCGTGAGACCCTCGTGCAAGCCGTCCTTGTGTGAAAGCCTCGTGCTAGACCCTCGTGCGAGCTGTCCTCGTGTGAAACCCTCGTGAGACCCTCGTGCGAGCCCCTCGTGCAAGCCGTCCTCGTGCAAAGCCCTCGTGCGAGCCCCTCGTGCAAGCCATCCTCGTGAAACCCTCGTGCAAGCTGTCCTCGTGCGAGCCCCTCGTGCGAGCCCCTCGTGCAAGCCATCCTCGTGCAACCCTCGTGCGATCCCCTCGTGCAAGCCATCCTCGTGCAAAGCCCTCGTGAGCCCCTCGTGCAAGCCGTCCTCGTGTGAAACCCTCGTGCAAGCCATCCTCGTGCGAGCCATCCTCGTGCGAGCCGTCCTCGTGCGAGCCGTCCTCGTGCGAGCCCCTCGTGCGAGCCCCCCCCCCGCCCCCCCCGCCGGGCGCAGGTGTACATCCAGACGGCGACGCTGACCATCTCCATGAGCCTCTCGGCCTCGGTGCCGCTGGGGCTGCTCTACGCGCCCAAGGTCTACGTCATCCTGCGCCACCCCGAGCGCAACGCCCCCCGCCGCCCCCGCGGGCCCCCCACCCCCTAGCGACACCCCCCCGGAAACCCCCCCCCCCCCCCAAAACCAACCAATAAACGCTGCTGCCGCTGCTGCTGCTGCTGCTGCTGCTGCTCCCACCCGGACGCCTGGGCCCTGGTTTCTGGGGCGGGGGGGGAGGGGGGAAACAGGACGCCTGGGCCCCTTTGGAAACGGGCGCCCGGACGCCTGGGCCCCTTTGGAGCAGGGACACCTGGGCGCCTTTTGGGTGGTGGGGGGGGGGGACAGGACACCTGGGCCCCTTTGGAGCGGGGACACCTGGGCCCCTTTTGCGGGGGGGGACACCTGGGAGCGGGGACACCTGGGCCCCTTTGGGGGGGGGGAGGGAGAGGACAGCTGGGCCCCTTTGGAGCGGGGACACCTGGGCCCCTTTTGTTGGGGGGGGGGAACAGGACGCCTGGGCCCCTTTGGAAATGGGCGCCCGGACGCCTGGGCCCCTTTGGAGCGGGGACACCTGGGCCCCTTTTGAGGGGGGGGGGAGAGGACGCCTGGACCCCTTTTGGGGGGGGGGGGGGGGACGGACAGGACGCCTGGGCCCCTTTGGAAACGGGCGCCCGGACACCTGGGCCCCTTTGGAGCGGGGACACCTGGGCCCCTTTTGGGGGGGGGGGAGGGAGAGGACGCCTGGGCCCCTTTGGAGCGGGGACACCTGGACGCCTGGGCCCCATTTTTGGGGGGGGGAGGCGGGGTGTGCCCAGACGCCTGGGCCCCTTTGGCGGGGGGGGAACCCGGACGCCTGGGCCCCTTTGGGGGGGCACCCGGACGCCTGGGCCCCCGAGTGGCGCAAGTGGCAGGCAGAGGCGGGTTGGGGGGGGGGAACAGGTTTATTCGGGGGCGCCGGGGGGAACAGGACGCCTGGGCCCCTCGGGGTGGGGGGAGGGGCCCGGACGCCTGGGCCCCTCGGGGGGGGGGTGGGGGGGGCGCCCGGACGCCTGGGCCCCGGCTCAGCGGGGGGCCCCGGCCAGCAGCTCCACCCAGGCCGTGAGCGTCGGGGCGGCTCCGGGGGGCTGCGGGGGGGGGGGGGAGGTGTCAGCGACCCCCAAGTGCCCCCCGGGACCCCCAACTGCCCCCCCAGCCCCATAACTGCCCCCCCAGACCCCCAACTGCCCCTCGGGACCCATAACTGCTCCCCCAGCCCCATAACTGCCCCCCCAGGACCCCCAACTGCCCCCCCAGACCCCCAACTGCCCACTGGGACCCCCAACTGCCCCCCCAGACCCCCAACTGCCCCCCCAGCCCCATAACTGCCCCCCCAGACCCCCAACTGCCCCCCGGGACCCATAACTGCTCCCCCAGCCCCATAACTGCCCCCCCAGCCCCCCAACTGCCCCCCCAGCCCCATAACTGCCCCCCCCAGGACCCCCAACTGCCCACTGGGACCCACAACAGCCCCCCCAGACCCATAACTGCCCCCTCAGGACCCCCAACTGCCCCCCCAGGACCCCCAACTGCCCACTGGGACCCACAACTGCCCCCCTACCCCATAGCTTCCCCTCTCAGACCCATAACTGCCCCCCAGGACCCCCCCAAGCTGCCCCCCAGCCCCATAACTGCCCCCCCAGACCCACAGCTGCCCCCCCAGACCCACAACTGCTCCCCCAGACCCATAACTGCCCCCCAACACCCAAATGCCCCCCCAGCCCCATAACTGCCCTTCTCAGACCCATAACTGCCCCCAGCCCCCCCCAGATGCCCCCCCGACCCATAACTGCCCCCCCAGACCCTCAGCTGCCCCCCCGACCCATAACTGCCCCCCTAGGACCCATAACTGCTCCCCCAGACCCATAACTGCCCCCTCAGGACCCCCAACTGCCCCCCCAGACCCATAACTGCCCCCCAACACCCAGATGCCCCCCCAGCCCCATAGCTGCCCTTCTCAGACCCATAACTGCCCCCAGCCCCCCCCAGATGCCCCCCCGACCCATAACTGCCCCCCCCAGACCCTCAGCTGCCCCCCCGACCCATAACTGCCCCCCTAGGACCCATAACTGCTCCCCCGACCCCCAACTGCCCCATCCAGGCCCATATTTGCCCCCCCCAGGACCCATAGCTGCCCCCCCCAGACCCCCAACTGCCCCCCAGGACCCATAACTGCCCCCCCCCAGGGACACAACTGCCCCCCGGAACCCAGAACTGCCCCCCTGACCCCCAATTGCCCCCCCAGACCCATAACTGCCCCCCAGGCCCCCCCCCAAACTGCCCCCCAGCCCCCCGGCGCGGGCACTCACGGGCGGGGGGGGGCTGCGGCCGGGGGGGGCAGCAGGCGGACGCCCCCCCCCCCGGGGTAGCCGGGCTCCAGCAGCAGCGTCCACACGGCCCCGGACGCCTGGGCCCCGCCGGGGCCCCCCAGCAGCCGCACGCGGCCCCGCTCCGGCTCCCAGTCCAGCGCGAACCTGCGGCCCGGACGCCTGGGTCCCCGCACGCCTGGGCCCCTTCCCCAGATGCCTGGGCCCCTTCCCGGACGCCTGGGCCCCTTCCCCGGACGCCTGGGCCCCTTTCCCGGACGCCTGGGCCCTTTTCCGGACGCCTGGGCCCCTTCCCCGGATGCCTGGGCCCCTCCCGGATGCCTGGGCCCCTCTCCCAGACACCTGGGCTCCCCCCTGGACGCCTGGGCCCTTCCCCGGACGCCTGGGCCCCTTTCCCGGATGCCTGGGCCCCTTCCCCGGATGCCTGGGTCCCTCCTCGGACGCCTGGGCCCCTTTCCCAGACGCCTGGGCCCCCCCCCAGACACCTGGGCCCCCCCGGACGCCTGGGCTCTTTCCCGGACACCTGGGCCCCTCCCCGGACGCCTGGGCCCCTCCCCGGACGCCTGGGCCCCCACCTGCTCCGCAGGCGCCGCAGTTCCTCCCGCAGCGGCCGCTGCTCCCGGTGTCGCTCCCGCAGCTCCAGCAGCGCCGCCGGCCCCGGGCACGGGGGGGGCTCCTGGGGGGGGCAAGCGGGGGGCGGCTGACCCACTGCTGCCCCACGGCGCCCCACAGCTGCCCCACGGCCACGTCCGGGAGCCACGGCTGCCCCCAGGACCCTCCTCCTGCCCCCCAAGTGCCCCCCAAGACCCCCAAGTGTCCCCCAGGACCCCCTTCCTGCCCCCCAAGTGCCCCCCAAGACCCCCAAGTGTCCCCCAAGATCTTCTTCTACCCCCCCAAGTGCCCCCAGGACCCATCTCCAGCCCCCCAAGTACCCCCCAAGACCCCCAAGTGCCCCCCATTTGCCCCCACGACTTCCCTCCTGCCCCCCAAGTGCCCCCCAGAACCCCCAAGGACCCCCCGGGACCCTCCTCCTGCCCCCCAAGTGTCCCCAAGACCCCCAAGTGCCTCCAGGACCCCCTTCCTGCCCCCCAAGTGCCCCCCAAGACCCCCAAGTGTCCCCCAAGATCTTCCTTCTGCCCCCCAAGTACCCCCAAGACCCCCAAGTGCCCCCAGGACCCCCTTCCTGCCCCCCAACTGTTCCTCAGGGCCCCCTTTCCCCCCTGGACACCCTTCCTGCCCCCCAAGTGCCCCCAGGACCCCCCTCCTGCCCCTAGGACCCCCTTCCTGCCCCCCAAGTGCCTCTCAGGACCCCCAAGGGCCCCTCAGGACACTCCTCCTGCCCCCCAAGTGCCCCCCAGGACCCCCAAGTGCCCCCCAAGATCCTCCTTCTGCCCCCAAGCGCCTCAGAGGACTCCCAATAGCCCCCAGGACTCCACTGCTGCCCCCCAAGTGTCTGTTCCTGCCCCCCAAGTGCCCCCCAGGACCCCCAAGTGCCCCCAGAACCCCCTTCCTGCCCCCCCAGTATCCCCAGTGCCCCCCAGTGCCCCCCAGTCGCCCCCCGGCTCACGGGCAGGCGGAGGCGGCTGCCGGGGCCCAGGCGGAGGCGCAGGGTGGGGGGGCCGGGGGGGGCCCCTGCTCCGGATCCCGCTCCGGTTCCGGTTCGGTTCCGGTTCCAGCTCCAGCCGCAGCTCCAGCTCCAGCTCCGGCTCCGGCTCCGGCTCCGGCCCGACTCCGGCTCCGGGCGCAGCTCCAGCCGCAGCCCCTGCAGGGCCTCGAGCAGGGCGGCACCGGGCCCCGGCCCTGCCCGGACGCCTGGGTCCTCTCGTGTCCCCCCCCCGGACGCCTGGGCCCTTCCCCGGACTCCTGGCCCTTTCCCCGGATGTCTAGACCCTTTTCCCGGATGCCTGGACCCTTTCCCGGACACCTGGGCTCCTCCCTGGACACCTGGATCCCTCCCTGGATGCCTGGGCCTTTTCCCGGACGCCTGGGCCCTTTTCCTGGACTCCTGGGCCCCTTCCCTGGATGCCTGGGCCCTTTTCCCGACACCTGGGCCCCTCCCTGGATGCCTAGACCCCCCCCCCGAATGCCTGGGCCCCTCCCCAGACGCCTGGGCCCCTTCCCCGGACACCTGGGCCCCTCCCGGACGCCTGGGCCCCCCCCCCGGACGCCTGGGCCCCTTCCCTGGACACCTGGGCCCTTCCCCGGACGCCTGGGCCCCTCCCCGGACACCTGGGCCCTTTCCTGGACGCCTGGGCCCTCCCCGGACACCTGGGTTCATTCCCCGGACGCCTGGGCCCTTTGCCCGGGACACCTGGGCTCCTTCCCTGGATGCCTAGGTTCATTCCCCGGATGCCTGGGCCCCTCCCCGGACACCCTGGGCCCTTCCCTGGACGCCTGGGCCCCTTCCCGGATGCTGGGCCCCTTCCCCGGACGCCTGGGCCCCCTTCCGGACGCCTGGGCCCCTTTCCCGGACGCCTGGGCCCCCTCTCCCGGACGCCTGGGCCCCTTCCCGGATGCCTGGGCCCCCCCCCGAACGCCTGGGCCCCCTCCCGGACACCTGGGCCCCCTCCCGGACACCTGGGCCCCTCCCGGACGCCTGGGCCCCCCCCGGACGCCTGGGCCCCCCCCCCGGACGCCTGGGCCCCCCCCCCGGACGCCGGGGCCCCTGACCTGCGGGCAGCCTCCTCGCGGCGCTGCCGCTCCCCCCGCAGCCGCAGCAGCTCCCGGCGCCGGGCGGCCACTCGCTCCCGCAGCGCCGCCACCAGCCGCCCCTGGGGGGGGGCACCCGGACGCCTGGGCCCCCAGCACGCGGCGGGGGGGGGCGTCCGCACAGCGGGGTGGTTGTTGGGGGGGTGGGGGGGGGCCCGGACGCCTGGGCCCCTGTTGGGGGGTGGGGGGGCTGACCTGCTCCTGGCGCTGCCGCGTCGCTGCTTCGGTCTCCTGGTGCTGCGGGGGGGGGAATGGGGGGGGGGGTGAGGGCCCAGGGGACCCCCCCACCCCCAGGGCCCCCCCAGCACCCGTAGAGCCCCCCCAGGGCCCCCCAGCACCTCCAGGACCCCCCAGACCCCCCCAGCACCTCTAGGGCCCCCCCAGCACCCCAGAGCCCCCCCAGCACCATAGAGCCCCCTAGGGCCCCCCAGCACCCCTAGGCCCCCCCAGACCCCCAGGACCCCCCCAGCACCCATAGAGCCCCCCTAGGCCCCCCCAGCACCCCTAGGCCCCCCCCAGACCCCCAGGACCCCCCCAGCACCCATAGAGGCCCCCCCAGGGGCCCCCCCCAGGACCTCTAGGCCCCCCCCAGCACCCACAGAGCCCCCCCAGCACCCATAGAGGCCCCCCAGGCACCTCTAGGGCCCCCCTCAGAACCCATAGGACCCCCCCAGCACCCCCAGGACCCCCCCAGCACCCCTAGGGCCCCCCCAGCCCCCCCCCCGGACCCAAGAAGCCCCCCAGGACCCCCCCAGCACCCATAGAGCCCCCCCAGCACCCATAGAAGCCCCCCAGCACCCCCAGGACCCCCCCAGCACCCATAGAGCCCCCCAGCACCCATAGAAGCCCCCCCAGCACCCCCAGGACCCCCCCAGCACCCATAGAGCCCCCCCAGCACCCATAGAAGCCCCCCAGCACCCATAGAGCCCCCCAGCACCCATAGAAGCCCCCCAGAACCCCCCAGCCCCCCCAGGACCCCCCCAGGCACCCATAGAGCCCCCCCCCAGACCCCCAGGACCCCCCAGCACCCCTAGGACCCCCCCCAGCACCCATAGAGCCCCCCCAGCACCCATAGAAGCCCCCCAGCACCCATAGAGCCCCCCAGCACCCATAGAAGCCCCCCAGAACCCCCCCAGCCCCCCCAGGACCCCCCCCCAGCACCCATAGAGCCCCCCCCAGACCCCCAGGACCCCCCCAGCACCCCTAGGACCCCCCCCAGCACCCATAGAGCCCCCCAGCACTCCTAGGACCCCCCCCAGCACCCATAGAGGCCCCCCCAGCACCCCTAGAAGCCCCCCAGGACCCCCCCAGCACCCCTAGGGCCCCCCCCAGCACCCCCAGGACCCCCCCCAGCACCCCTAGGACCCCCCCAGCCCCCCCAGGACCTCCCCAGCACCCCTAGAGACCCCCCCCAGCACCCCCAGCACCCCCAGGACCTCCCCAGCACCCACAGAGCCCCCCCAGCACCCATAGAGCCCCCCCCCAGGGCCCCCCAGCACCCCTAGGACCCCCCCAGCACCCATAGAGCCCCCCAGCACCCATAGAGCCCCCCCCCAGGGCCCCCCCAGCACCCCCAGGACCCCCCCCAGCACCCCCAGCCCCCCCAGGACCCATAGAAGCCCCCCTAGGCCCCCCCAGCACCCCTAGAGCCCCCCCAGCACCCATAGAAGCCCCCCCAGCACCCATAGAGCCCCCCCCCAGGCCCCCCCAGCACCTCTAGGCCCCCCCCAGCACCCACAGAGCCCCCCCAGCACCCATAGAGGCCCCCCAGCACCCCTAGGGCCCCCCCCAGAACCCATAGGACTCCCCCCCAGCACCCCCAGGACCCCCCCAGCACCCCTAGGGCCCCCCCCAGCCCCCCCCCAGGACCCATAGAAGCCCCCCAGGACCCCCCCAGCACCCCTAGAGCCCCCCCAGCACCCATAGAAGCCCCCCCAGCACCCCCAGCCCCCCCAGGACCCCCCCAGCACCCATAGAAGCCCCCCAGAACCCCCCCAGCCCCCCCAGGACCCCCCCCCAGCACCCATAGAGCCCCCAGGACTGCCCCAGCACCCCTAGGACCCCCCCCAGCACCCATAGAGGCCCCCCTAGGGCCCCCCCCAGCACCCCCAGGACCCCCCCCAGCACCCCTAGGGCCCCCCCAGCACCCCCAGGACCCCCCCCAGCACCCCTAGAGACCCCCCCCCAGCACCCCCAGCACCCCCAGCACCCCCCCCAGCACCCATAGATCCCCCCCGGGACCCCCAGGACCCCCCCAGCCCCCATAGAGCCCCCCAGCCCCCCCCCAGCACCCCTAGGACCCCCCCCGGGACCCACCTGGCGCTGGCGCCGCAGCAGGGCCCGGCGCAGGGGGGGGGCCAGGCGCCGCCCCCGGCGCAGCTGGGCCAGGGCCCCCCCCAGGGCCCCCCCCAGGGCGGCCACCAGGCTTCCGTAGGCCCCCTTGAGCCGCCGCCAGCGCCGCCGCGCCGCCGCCGCCGCCCCCCTGCGCCCCCCCCCCCGCCGGGCACCCGTCAGGTGGGGAGCCGGGGGGGCCCAGGCGTCCGGGGGGGGCGGGAGTCTGGGGAATGGGGGGGCAGGGGAACGGGGGGGCCCAGGCGTCCGGGGGGGGCGGGAGTCTGGGGAATGGGGGGGCCGGGGAACGGGGGGGCCCAGGCGTCCGGGGGGGGCGGGAGTCTGGGGAATGGGGGGGGCTGGGGAACGGGGGGGCCCAGGCGTCCGGGGGGGCGGGAGTCTGGGGAATGGGGGGGGCTGGGGAATGGGGGGCCCAGGCGTCCGGGGAAGGGGGGGGCCGGGAATGGGGGGCCCAGGTGTCCGGGGAACGGGGGGGGCGAGGGAACCAGGGGGCCCAGGTGTCCAGGGAAGGGGGGGGGCAGGGAACGGGGGGGCCCAGGCATCCGGGGAACCAGGTGACGGGGGGACATGGAGGGGCCCAGGTGTCCGAGCACCCCCCCCTCCCTCCCCCAAAGGGCCCCAGGCGTGCTGGGGGGTGGCGGGAGGGGCCCAGGCGTCCGGGCGGGGGGCTCACCGAGGGCGGGGGGGGCCGGGGGGGGCCCCGGGGTCTCCAGGACCCCCAGCAGCAGCCGGACGACCCGCAGCTGCGTCAGCAGCACCTTGTGCTTCCGCCGCGTGTCCTGGGGGGGGGGGAGATGGGGGGCGGCCGTGGGGCGGCCGTGGGGCAGCTATGGGGGGGGGAGCAGGTCCTGGCAGGGGGGGAGCCGTGGGGCAGCTATGGGGCAGGGGGGCAGGTCGGGGGGGGAGCAGGTCCTGGGGGGTGACAGCTGCCGTGGGGCGGTCGTGGGGCAGCTATGGGGCAGGGGAGCAGGTCCTGGGGGGCAGCTATGGGGTGGCTGTGGGGCAGGTGGGGGGTAGGTCCTGGGGGGGCAGCTATGGGGCAGCTGTGGGGCAGCTGTGGGGCAGGGGAGCAGGTCCTGGGGGGGCAGCTTCTGGCGGGCAGCTATAGGGCAGCTGTGGGGCAGTTGTGGGGCAGACACAGGGCAGCTGTGGGGCAGCCGTGGGGCAGGGGAGCAGGTCCTGGGGGGGGCAGCTATAGAGCAGCAGCTATAGGGCAGCTATGGGGCAGTTGTGGGGCAACCATGGGGCAGCCATGGGGCAGCTATGGGGCAGGGGAGCAAATCCTGGGGGGGGCAGCTATAAAGGAGCAGCTATAGGGCAGCTGTGGGGCAGTTGTGGGGCCACCATGGGGCAGCCATGGGGCAGCTATGGGGCAGGGGAGCAGGTCCTGGGGGGGGCAGCTGTAGAGGAGCAGCTATAGGGCAGCTGTGGGGCAGTTGTGGGGCAACCATGGGGCAGCCATGGGGCAGCTATGGGGCAGGGGAGCAGGTCCTGGGGGGGGCAGCTGTAGAGGAGCAGCTATAGGGCAGCTGTGGGGCAGTTGTGGGGCAACCATGGGGCAGCCATGGGGCAGTTTGGCGGCCACCACGGGGCACGTGTGGGGCAGGTGTGGGGCACTTATAGGGCAGTCGTGGGGCCACCATGGGGCAGCCATGGGGCAGTTGTGGGGCCACCATAGCGCAGTTATGGGGCAGTTGCGGGGCAACCGTGGGGCAGTTGTGGGGCAGCCATGGGGCTGCCATGGGGTGGTTATGGGGCTGCCATGGGGCGGTTATGGGGCAGCTATGGGGCAGCCGTGGGGCGCCGCGGGTCTCACCACGAGGTGCTGGGCCTGGAGCCGGGCCGGGACGTCGCCTTCGGGCTCCTCGTCGAGGGCCAGCGCCGCCTCCAGCCCCGCCAGCGCCCTGCGACCCACACATGGGACCCACGCGGGACCCACACGTCACCCACGCGGGACCCACACGTGAGCTACGCACCCCACACGGGACCCACACGCCCCACACACACGTGGGGACACGTCAAGGCCGCAACCACGCCACAGACCCGCGTGGCGACACACGTGGGGCCACACACGCACCACGCACACGCGTGACCACGCGCCCCACACGCCACAGACCCCGCGTGGGGACACGCCAGGGCCACAGACAGGCCGGGGACCCGCGTGGGGACACGCCAGGGCCACGAACACGCCACAAACACGGCGGGGACCCGCGCGGGGACGCGGCGGCGCCACCAACACGCGTGGCACAAAATGGCGGCGGGCGCTGAGGGGAAGCGGGGCGCGCGACGGCGGCTTCCCGCGCGCGGGAAACCCGGGGGGGTCACGTGCCCCCCCCTGCCTCGCGCGTGGGGAGGGGGAGGGGGGAGAGAGAGCGCGGCGGCGGCGCATGCGCAGTCCGCCCCCTCCCCCCCCCCGGCGCCGCTCACCCCCGCGCGCGCTCCAGCACCGCCGCCGCCGCCATCGCCGCTCCCGCGCGCCGCGTTCGCCCCGCCGCGCCCCGCCCCCCTCCGCCCGCCCTCAGCCAATCCCCGCGCCGCCCCGCCGCCGCCGCGCCCCCATTGGCCGCGCCCGCTTTCTCGCGAGAGAGGCGGTTACGGCCCGGCCCCGCGGCCCGGCGGGGAGGGGCGCCGCCATCTTGGCCAGGAGGGGCGCCGCCATCTTGGCGAGGAGGGGCGCCGCCATCTTGTCGGGGCGGGGCGCCGCCATCTTGGCGGGGAGGGCGGGCGGCCATTTTAGGACGGGGCGGGGACGGTGCCGGACGCCTGGGTCCCCGCCCTCCCCCCTCCCTTCCGCACGCCCCACCCCCCCCCCCACTGCGGAGGGGCCCCGGCGTCCCGGCCGCCGCCGCCATGGCCGCCGTGTGGCAGCAGGTGCTCGCCGTGGATGCCAGGTGGGTGCCGGACGCCTGGGCCCCTTTGCGGGGGGTGATGGGGTGTCGCCCGGACGCCTGGGCCCCCCCCCCAGCCCGGGGTGACAGGACGCCTGGGCCCCTGCTGTGGGGGGAGGTGTTGTGTGTGTGTGGGGGGGTGTTGTGTGTGTGGGGGGTGTTGGGGTGTGGTGTGGGGGGGTTGTTGTGGGGGTGTTGTGTGGGGGGTGTTGGGATGTGGTGTGAGGGGGGTGTTGGGGGGTGTTGTGGGGGGTGTTGTAGTGTGGGTGTGGTGTGTGGGGGTGTTGTGGGGGTGTTGTGTGCCGCGCTGTGTGTGGGTGTTGTGTGTCTTGCGTGTAGGTGTTGCGTGGGGGGGTGTTGGGTGTTGTGTGTTGTGGGGGGGTGTTTTGGGGGGGTATTGTGGGAATGTGTGTGTTTGGGGTTGCGGGGGGGTGTTGCGGGGGGGTGTCGTGTTGCGACTGTGTGTTGTGCGGTGTGTGCGGTGCGGGTGTGCCTATTGTGCGGGTGTGATGCTGCGTCAGGCGTTGGCTGCCCCGGACGCCTGTATCCCTGCTGTGTTTGTGTGTGCGTCGCGTGTTGTTGTGTGTCTTGCGTGTGTGCGTGATGGTGCACATACGTGTGTGGGGGTGCGTCAGGCGTTGGCTGCCCGGACGCCTCGGTCCCTGGTGCGTTGTTGTGTGTCTGCGTTGGGGTGACAGGTGTTGGCTGCCGCAGATGCCTGTGTCCCTGGGGTGTGTTTGTGTGTGTGTGTGTGTTGTGTGTGCGTGTCGTGTGTGTGATGCTGCGTCAGGCGTTGGCTGCCCGGACGCCTGGGTCCCTGGTGCGTGTGCGTCTACGCGTGCGTGACGGGGGGGTTCAGGTGTTGCCTGCATTGACACCCCCACCGTCAGGCTGTATGTGACAGGGTGTCACCCGCCCCGGACACCTGGGTCCCTGTGTGTGTGCGCGTGTGTGCACGATGGAGGAATCAGGTGTTGCCCACCCGGACACCTGGGTCCCTTGCGTGCGTGTGTGTGTGTGTGTGTGTGTGTGTGTGTGTGTGTGTGTGTGTGTGTGTGTGTGTGTGTGTGTGAGATGGGGGGGCTGGGTGTTGCCTTCCTGGACGCCTGGCTCCCTCGTGTGTGTGTGTGTGTGTGTGTGTGTGTGTGAGATGGCACCGGGTGTTGCCCTCCCAGACACCCAGATCCCTCTGCGTGTGCGTGTGTGCGTGTGTGTGTGTGAGATGACGCCGGGTGTTGCCCCCCCGGACGCCTGGCTCCCTCGTGTGTGTGTGTGTGTGTGTGTGTGTGTGTGTGTGTGATGACGCCGGGTGTTGTCCTCCCAGACACCCAGATCCCTCTGTGTGCGTGCGTGTGTGTGTGTGATGGCACCGGGTGTTGCCCTCCCAGACACCCGGATGCTTCTGCGTGCGTGTGTGTGTGTGTGTGTGTGTGTGTGTGATGACGCTGGGTGTTGCCCTCCCAGACACCCGGATCCCTCTGCGTGTGCGTGTGTGTGTGTGAGATGACGCCGGGTGTTGCCCCCCCGGACACTTGGCTCCCTCGTGTGTGTGTGTGTATGTGTGAGAGACGACGCCAGGTGTTGCCCTCCCGGACACCCAGATCCCTCTGCGTGTGTGTGTGTGTGTGTGTGTGTGTGTGTGTGTGTGAGATGACGCCGGGTGTTGCCCCCCCGGACACCTGGCTCCCTCGTGTGTGTGCGCGCGCGATGGGGGGGGACGGGCGTCGCCCGCCCGGCTCCCATGCCACGCGTACACCCGTGCACCCCCGCGCACCGGTGCCTGCCCCGCCTGTGTCCCGTCCCCCGGAAACACACCCACGCGCACACACGCACACGCAGGTACGCGGCGTACCGGACGCCGAGCTGGCCGCAGTTCCGCACGCAGTACATGCGGCGCCGCAGCCAGCTGCTGCGGGAGCACGCCAAGGGCGGCCTGGAGGCGGGCGCCCGCCGCTGGTACCTGCGGGTGCGGGCCCGGCTCCTGGCGCAGCGCTACGGGCCCCTCTCCGAGCAGAGCAGCTGCCGCGCCTACAGCAACAGCCTCCTCCGCGGCAGCCGCACCACCCTCGACCGCATGGAGGTGGGTCCGCGGCGCGGTCAGGGGGCCGCGACCGCCGTCCCGGGGCGGTTAGGGGTCCGCAACCGCCGTCCCGGGGGGGTTAGGGGGCCGCGACTGCCGTCCCGGGGCGGTCAGGGGTCCACAACACCCATCCCAGGGGGGTTAGGGGTCCACGACACCCATCCCAGGGGGGTTAGGGGGCCGCAACACCCATCCCAGGGGGGTTAGGGGGCTGTGACACCTGTCCCGGGGTAGCAACACCCATCCTGGGGCGGTCAGGGGTCTGCGACACCCATCCCGGGGCGGTTAGGGGGCCGCGACACCCATCCCAGGGGGGTTAGGGGTCCGCGACACCCATCCCAGGGGGGTTAGGGGTCCGCGACACCCATACCAGGGGGGTTAGGGGTCCGCGACACCCATCCCGGGGCGGTTAGGGGTCCGCGACACCCGTCCCGGGGCGGTTAGGGGGCCGCGACCGCCGTCCCGGGGCGGTCAGGGGTCCACGACACCCATCCCGGGGCGGTTAGGGGTCCGCAACCGCCGTCCCGGGGTGGTTAGGGGTCCACAACACCCATCCCAGGGCGGTTAGGGGTCCGCGACACCCATCCCAGGGGGGTTAGGGGTCCGCGACCGCCGTCCCGGGGGAGTTAGGGGTCCGCGACACCCATACCAGGGGGGTTAGGGGTCCGCGACACCCATCCCGGGGCGGTTAGGGGTCCGCGACACCCATCCCAGGGGGGTTAGGGGTCCACGACACCCATCCCGGGGCGGTTAGGGGTCCACGACACCCATCCCGGGGCGGTTAGGGGTCCGCGACACCCATCCCAGGGGGGTTAGGGGGCCGCGACACCCATCCCAGGGGGGTTAGGGGTCCGCGACACCCATCCCAGGGGGGTTAGGGGTCCGCGACACCCATCCCGGGGCGGTTAGGGGTCCGCGACACCCGTCCCGGGGCGGTTAGGGGGCCGCGACCGCCGTCCCGGGGCGGTCAGGGGTCCACGACACCCATCCCGGGGCGGTTAGGGGTCCGCAACCGCCGTCCCGGGGTGGTTAGGGGTCCACAACACCCATCCCAGGGTGGTTAGGGGTCCGCGACACCCATCCCAGGGGGGTTAGGGGTCCGCGACCGCCGTCCCGGGGGAGTTAGGGGTCCGCGACACCCATACCAGGGGGGTTAGGGGTCCGCGACACCCATCCCGGGGCGGTTAGGGGTCCGCGACACCCATCCCGGGGCGGTTAGGGGTCCACGACACCCATCCCGGGGCGGTTAGGGGTCCGCGACACCCATCCCAGGGGGGTTAGGGGGCCGCGACACCCATCCCAGGGGGGTTAGGGGTCCGCGACACCCATACCAGGGGGGTTAGGGGTCCGCGACACCCATCCCAGGGGGGTTAGGGGTCCGCGACACCCATCCCGGGGCGGTTAGGGGTCCGCGACACCCATCCCAGGGGGGTTAGGGGTCCGCGACACCCATCCCGGGGCGGTTAGGGGTCCGCGACACCCATCCCAGGGGAGTTAGGGGTCCGCGACACCCATCCCGGGGCGGTTAGGGGTCCGCGACACCCATCCCGGGGCGGTTAGGGGTCCGCGACACCCATCCCAGGGGGGTTAGGGGGCCGCGACACCCATCCCAGGGGGGTTAGGGGTCCGTGACACCCATCCCGGGGCGGTTAGGGGTCCGCGACACCCATACCAGGGGGGTTAGGGGTCCGCGACACCCATCCCAGGGGGGTTAGGGGGCTGTGACACCTGTCCCGGAGTAGCAACACCCGTCCTGGAGGAGTCAGGGGCTGTGACACCCGTCCTGAGGCTGTGATACCCATCCTGGGGGAGTTATAGGGTTGTGACACCCGTCCTGGAGGGGTTAGGGGGTAGTGACACCCGTTCTGGGACAATGACACCCGTCCCGGGGGGGTTAGGGGTCCGCAACACCCATCCCAGGGGGGTTAGGGGTCCGCGACACCCATCCCGGGGCGGTTAGGGGGCCGCAACACCCATACCAGGGGGGTTAGGGGTCCACAACACCCATCCCGGGGCGGTCAGGGGGCCGCAACACCCATACCAGGGGGGTTAGGGGTCCACAACACCCATCCCGGCGCGGTTAGGGGTCCGCAACACCCATACCAGGGGGGTTAAGGGTCCGCGACACCCATCCCGGGGCGGTTAGGGGTCCGCGACACCCATCCCGGGGCGGTTAGGGGTCCACAACACCCATACCAGGGGGGTTAGGGGTCCGCGACACCCATCCCGGGGCGGTTAGGGGTCCGCGACACCCATCCCGGGGCGGTTAGGGGTCCACGACACCCATCCCAGGGGGGTTAGGGGTCCACGACACCCATCCCAGGGGGGTTAGGGGTCCGCGACACCCATCCCGGGGCGGTTAGGGGTCCGCGACACCCATACCAGGGGGGTTAGGGGTCCGCGACACCCATCCCGGGGCGGTTAGGGGTCCGCGACACCCATCCCGGGGCGGTTAGGGGTCCGCAACACCCGTCCCGGGGTGGTTAGGGGTCCGCGACACCCATCCCAGGGGGGTTAGGGGTCCGCAACACCCATCCCAGGGGAGTTAGGGGGCCGCAACACCCATCCCAGGGGGGTTAGGGGGCTGTGACACCTGTCCCGGGGTAGCAACACCCATCCTGGAGGAGTCAGGGGCTGTGACGCCCGTCCTGAGGCTGTGATACCCATCCTGGGGGAGTTATAGGGTTGTGACACCCGTCCTGGGGTAGTGACACCCGTCCTGGAGGGGTTAGGGGGCTGTGACACCCATTCTGGGACAGTGACACCCGTCCCAGGGGGGTTAGGGGTCCGCAACAGCCGTCCCGGGGGGTTAGGGGTCCGCGACACCCATCCCAGGGGGGTTAGGGGTCCGCAACACCCATCCCAGGGGGGTTAGGGGTCCGCAACAGCCGTCCCGGGGGGGTTAGGGGTCCGCGACACCCATCCCAGGGGGGTTAGGGGGCCGTGACACCTGTCCCAGGGTAGCAACACCCATCCTGGAGGAGTCAGGGGCTGTGACAACCGTCCTGGGGTAGTGACACCCATCCTGGGGTAGTTAGGGGGCTGTGACACCCATCCTGGGGTTGTGGCACCTGTCCTGGGGTAGTGACACCCATCCCAGGGGATGTTAGGGGGTAGTGACACCCATCCTGGGGTTGTGACACCTGTCCCGGGGCTGCAACACCCGTCCCAGGGGCTGTTAGGGGGTAGTGACACCCGTCCCGGGGTAGCGACACCCGTCCCAGGGGCTGTTAGGGGGCTGTGACACCCATCCCAGGGGCTGTTAGGGGGTAGTGACACCCATCCTGGGGTTGTGACACCCGTCCCGGGGTAGCAACACCCGTCCCGGGGGCAGTTAGGGGGTCGTGACCCCCATCCGGGGGCTGCAACACCCGTCCCGGGGGGGTTCTGCCCGCTGTAGGGCTGCCCGGGGTCCCTGTGGCCCCATAGGAGGGGGGGCCCCGTGTCCCCTATAGGGCGGGGGGTTGCTATAGGTCCCATGGGGCAGCGGTTGCCTGTAGCCCCATAGCGTGGGGGGGTCCCTACAGCCCCTATGGGGCGTGGGGGGGGGGTCCCTATAGGGTGGGGGGGTGCCATAGCCCCTATAGGGGTTGGGGGGGGCCCATAGGGGGTGGGGGGGTCCTATGGGGTGGGGGGTTTCTATAGGGCGCGGGGGGGGGTCTATAGGGGGTGGGGGGTTCTATAGGGCACAGGGGGGTTTCTATAGGGCACAGGGGGGTTTCTATAGGGCACGGGGGGTCTATAGGGGGTGGGGGGGTCCTATGGCGTGGGGGGTTTCTATAGGGCACAGGGGGGTTTCTATAGGGCACAGGGGGGTCTATAGGGCGCGGGGGGGTCTATAGGGTGTGGGGGGGTTCTATAGGGGGCAGGGGGGTCCCTATAGCCCCCATAGGGGTTGGGGGGGGCCCATAGGGGGTGGGGGGATCCTATGGGGTGGGGGGGTTTCTATAGGGCACAGGGGGGTTTCTATAGGGCGCGGGGGGGTCTATAGGGCACGGGGGGGTCTATAGGGCGCGGGGGGGGTCTATAGGGGGCAGGGGGGTCCCTATAGCCCCCATAGGGGTTGGGGGGGGCCCATAGGGGGTGGGGGGGTCCTATGGGGTGGGGGGTTTCTATAGGGCACAGGGGGGGTTCTATAGGGTCCGGGGGGGTCTATAGGGGGTGGGGGGGTCCCTATAGGGCGCTGACGCCCCCCCCCCCCCCCAGGACTTCGAGGAGGAGGCGCGGGCGGCCCGGGGGGGGCCCAGGCGCTCGCTGAGCCGCGGCCCCCCCCCCGCCCCCCCCCGCGGCCCCCCCGACCAGCGGTGAGCCGGACGCCGGGGCCCCTTGTTTGGGGGGGGGGGGGGGGCGGCGCCCGGACGCCTGGGCCCTTGGCGCAACCCGGGGGGGAGGGGGAGGCCCCGGGGGGGGGGGTCTGGGTCTCTGGGGGGGGGTCCCGGACGCCTGGGCCCCTGGGGGGGTCCTTGGGGGGGGTCGCCCGGACGCCTGGGCCCCTGGGGGGGTCCTTGGGGGGGGTCGCCCGGACGCCTGGGCCCCTGGGGGGTCCTTGGGGGGGTCGCCCGGACGCCTGGGCCCTTGGGGGGGGTCCCTGGGGGGGCTCCCGGACGCCTGGGCCCCTGGGGGGGGTCCTTGGGGGGGGTCGCCCGGACGCCTGGGCCCCTGGGGGGGGTCCTTGGGGGGGGTCGCCCGGACGCCTGGGCCCCTGGGGGGTCCTTGGGGGGGCTCCCGGACGCCTGGGCCCCTGGGGGGGGTCCTTGGGGGGGGTCGCCCGGACACCTGGGCCCTTGGGGGGTCCTTGAGGGGGGGTCGCCCGGACGCCTGGGCCCCTGGGGGGTCCTTGGGGGGGCTCCCGGACGCCTGGGCCCCTGGGGGGGGTCCTTGGGGGGGGTCGCCCGGACACCTGGGCCCTTGGGGGGTCCTTGAGGGGGGGTCGCCCGGACGCCTGGGCCCCTGGGGGGTCCTTGGGGGGGCTCCCGGACGCCTGGGCCCCTGGGGGGTCCCTGGGGGGGCTCCCGGACGCCTGGGCCCCGGGGGGTGTCAGTGTTGGCCCTCCCGGACGCCTGGGCCCCTGGGGGTTGGCGGGGGTGGCCGTGCCGGACGCCTGGGCCCCGGGGGTTGGCGGGGGTGGCCGTGCCGGACGCCTGGGCCCCGGGGGTTGGCGGGGGTGGCCCTCCCGGACGCCTGGGCCCCGGGGGGGTGGCGGGAGTGACACTCCCGGACGCCTGGGCCCCGGGGGGGGTGTCAGTGTTGGCCCTCCCGGACGCCTGGGCCCCGGGGGGTGTCGGGGGTGGCCGTGCCGGACGCCTGGGCCCCTGGGGGTTGGCGGGGGTGACACTCCCGGACGCCTGGGCCCCTGGGGGTTGGCGGGGGTGGCCCTCCCGGACGCCTGGGCCCCTGGGGGTTGGCGGGGGTGGCCCTCCCGGACGCCTGGGCCCCGGGGGGGTGTCAGTGTTGGCCCTCCCGGACGCCTGGGCCCCGGGGGGTTGGCGGGGGTGACACTCCCGGACGCCTGGGCCCCGGGGGGTTGTCGGGGGTGACCCTCCCGGACGCCTGGGCCCCGGGGGGTTGGCGGGGGTGACACTCCCGGACGCCTGGGCCCCGGGGGGTTGGCGGGGGTGGCCGTGCCAGACGCCTGGGCCCCGGGGGGTGTCGGGGGTGACACTCCCGGACGCCTGGGCCCGCAGGGCGCCGGGGGTGGTGCCGACGCCGCTGGCAGAGGCGAGCCGCGCCATGGCGGGCGACACGACGCTGAGCGAGAACTACGCCTTCGCCGGCGTCTTCCACGTCTTCGACCAGCACACCGACAGCGCCGGTGCGGCACTGGGGGCACTGGGGGCACTGGGAGGCGCTGGGAGGCACTGGGGGGTCATTGGGAGAGCACTGGGAGGTCATTGGGGGGCACTGGGAGGTGCTGGGAGGCACTGGGGGGTCATTGGGGGGCACTGGGAGGCATTGGGAGAGCACTGGGAGGTCATTGGGGGCACTGGGAGGCATTGGGAGAGCACTGGGAGGCACTGGGAGGCATTGGGAGAGCACTGGGGGGTCATTGGGGGGCACTGGGGGCACTGGGAGGTCATTGGGGGGCACTGGGAGGCGCTGGGAGGCACTGGGGGGTCATTGGGGGGCACTGGGAGGCATTGGGAGAGCACTGGGAGGGCATTGGGGGGCGCTGGGAGGCACTGGGGGGTCATTGGGGGGCACTGGGAGGCGCTGGGAGGCACTGGGAGGTCATTGGGGGCACTGGGAGGCAATGGGAGGTCACTGGGAGGGCATTGGGAGGTCATTGGGGGCACTGGGGGGTCATTGGGGGCACTGGGAGGCACTGGGGGCACTGGGAGGGCACTGGGAGGTCATTGGGGGCACTGGGAGGCAATGGGAGAGCGCTGGGAGGTCATTGGGGCCGCTGGGAGGGCACTGGAGAGCACTGGGAGGCCACTGGGAGGTCATTGGGGGCACTGGGAGGCACTGGGGGGTCATTGGGAGGCACTGGGAGGCATTGGGAGAGCACTGGGAGGTCATTGGGGGCACTGGGAGGGCACTGGGAGGGCACTGGGAGGTCATTGGGGGCACTGGGAGGGCACTGGGGAGCACTGGGAGGCATTGGGAGAGCACTGGGGGCACTGGGAGGCACTGGGAGAGCACTGGGGGGTCATTGGGGGGCACTGGGAGGCATTGGGAGAGCACTGGGGGGTCATTGGGGGCACTGGGAGGCACTGGGAGGCCATTGGGGGCACTGGGAGGTCATTGGGGGCACTGGGAGGCGCTGGGAGGCCATTGGGGGCACTGGGAGGTTATTGGGAGAGCACTGGGAGGGCACTAGGACGGCACTGGGGGCACTGGGAGGGCACTGGGGGAACTGGGAGGGCACTAGGACGGCACTGGGAGGGCACTAGGACAGCACTGGGGGCACTGGGAGGGCACTGGGGGAACTGGGAGGGCACTAGGACAGCACTGGGGGCACTGGGAGGCGCTGGGAGCACTGGGAGGGCACTGGCAGGGCCATTGGAAGGTGCTGAGAGCACTGGGAGGGCACTGGGACAGCACTGGGAGCACTGGGAGGGCACTGGGAGGCACTGGGTGCCCCCTAGCGAGAGTGTTACTGGTTTGTACTGGTCCGTAACAGCCAGTGTTGGCCTAGAGCAGCCTGTAAGGACCCGTAGCACTTCGTACTGGTCCTAACTGGTGCTTACTGGTTTGGCAGTGTTAAAGGAGCAGTTGATACGTAATAAGTAGTGGTATCTGAGTGAGCATGGGGGAGGTTGTTACTGGTTTATACTGGTCTGTAAGAGCCAGTAGGGGTCTGTAGCAGTCCGTGAGGGCCCGTAACACCCCATACTGGTGCAAACTGGTGCTTACTGGTTTGGCAGTGTTAAAGGAGCAATTGATATATAACAAATGGTGGTGTCTGGGTGAGCATGGGGGAGGTTTTTACTGGTTTATACTGGTCTGTAAGAGCCAATAGGGATATACAGTAGCCCATAACACCCCGTACTGGTCCTAACTGGTGCTTACTGGTACGGCAGTGTTAAAGGAGCAATTGGTACGTAATAAATAGTGGTATCTCGGTGAGCATGAGAGAGGTTGTTACTGGTTTATACTGCTCTGTAAGAGCCAATAACGATATATAGCAGCCCGTAACGCCCCGTACTGGTCCTAACTGGTGCTTACTGGTTTGGCAGTGTTAAAGGAGCAATTGATACGTGATAAATAGTGGTGTCTGGGAGAGCATGGGGGAGGTTTGTACTGGTTTATACTGGTCTGTAAGAGCCAGTAGGGGTCTGTAGCAGTCTGTGAGGGCCTGTAAAACCCCGTACTGGTCCTTACTGGTGCTTACTGGTTTGGCAGTGCCAAAAGAGCCATTAATACATAATAAGTAGTGGTATCTGGGTGAGCATGGGGGAGGTTGTTACTGGTTTATACTGGTCTGTAAGAGCCAGTAGGGGTCTGTAGCAGTCCGTGAGGGCCCGTAACACCCCATACTGGTGCTAACTGGTGCTTACTGGTTTGGCAGTGTTAAAGGAGCAATTGATACGTAATAAGTAGTGGTGTCTGGGTGAGCATGGGGGAGGTTGTTACTGGTTTATACTGGTCTGTAAGAGCCAATGGCGATAGACAGCAGCCCGTAACGCCCCGTACCGGTCCTAACTGGCGCTTACTGGTTTGGCAGTGCCGCGGGTGCAGTTCGCGCACGACGAGCGGCACTTGCTGGCCTGCTGCTCGCTGGACGGCACCATCTCGGTGTGTCGGCTGGCGCCGGGGCCCCCGGCGGTGCTGCGGCTGCTGCGGGGCCACGGCGGCGGCGTCGCCGACCTGGCCTGGTCGCTGGCCAACGACCTGCTGCTCTCGGCCTCGCACGACGGCACGCTGCGGCTGTGGGCGCCCGCCGAGGGCCGCTGCCTGCGCCGCCTCGCCGACCCCGACGGCGCCGCCCTGCTCTGCTGCGCCTTCCAGCCCCTCAACAACAACCTCACCGTGGTGAGTAGCGTGCGACACGCGTGCAAGGCTCGTGCGAGGCTCGTGCAAGGTGTCTAGGGCCCGTGCGACACGTGTGCGCGGCCATCTCGCGCCCCGTCGCGGCCCCACAGCGCCTTCCAGCCCCCCCACGACCCCCTCGTCATGGTGAGTCGCGTGCAACACGCGTGCAACACTTGTGTAACACTTGTGGGAGGTGTGTGACACTCGTGCAAGGCGTCTAGGGCGCGTGCAACACGCGTGCGCGGCCAGTTCGCGCCCCGTCGCGGCCCCGCGGCGCCTTCCAGCCCCTCCACGACCCCCTCGCCGTGGTGAGTAGCGTGCAACACGCGTGCAACACTCGTGCAACACTCGTGCGAGGCGTCTAGGGCGCGTGCGACACGCGTGCGCGGCCATCTTGCGCCCCGTCGCGGCCCCGCAGTGCCTTCCAGCCCCTCCACGACCCCCTCGCCGTGGTGAGTAGCGTGCAACACGCGTGCAACACTCGTGCAACACTCGTGCAAGGTGTCTAGGGTGCGTGCGACACGCGTGCGCGGCCCTTTCGCGGCCCCGCGGTGCCTTCCAGCCCCTCCGCGACCCCCTCGCCGTGGTGAGTAGCGTGCAACACGCGTGCAACACTCGTGCAACACTCGTGCAATGCACGTGCAAGGTGTGTGATGCTCGTGCGACACGCGTGCGCGGCCATTTCGCGGCCCCGCGGCGCCTTCCAGCCCCTCCACGACCCCCTTGCCGTGGTGAGTAGCGTGCAACACGCGTGCGACACGCGTGCAAGGCTCGTGCAACGCATGTGCAAGGTGTGTGATGCTCGTGCAAGGCGTCTAGGGCGCGTGTGACACGTGTGCACGGCCATTCCGCGGCCCCGCGGCGCCTTCCAGCCCCTCAACAACAACCTCAC
The DNA here is from genome assembly GCF_036370855.1 of Dromaius novaehollandiae. Lineage (NCBI taxonomy): Eukaryota > Metazoa > Chordata > Aves > Casuariiformes > Dromaiidae > Dromaius > Dromaius novaehollandiae. The sequence goes on from NC_088136.1 coordinate 87,081, forward strand.
CGTGGTGAGTAGCGTGCGACACGCGTGCAACACTCGTGCAACACTCATGCAAGGCGTCTAGGGCCCGTGCGACGCGTGTGCGCGGCCATTTCACGCCCCGTCGCGGCCCCGCGGCGCCTTCCAGCCCCTCCGCGACCCCCTCGCCATGGTGAGTAGCGTGTGACACGCGTGCAACACTCGTGCAACACTCGTGCGAGGCGTCTAGGGCGCGTGCGACACGTGTGCGCGGCCATTTCGCGCCCCGTCGCGGCCCCACGGCACCTTCCAGCCCCTCCACAACCCCCTCGCCGTGGTGAGTAGCGTGCAACACTCGTGCAACACTCGTGCAACACTCGTGCAAGGCGTCTAGGGCCCGTGCGACACGCGTGCGCGGCCATTTCGCGGCCCCGCGGCGCCTTCCAGCCCCTCCGCGACCCCCTTGCCATGGTGAGTAGCGTGCAACACGCGTGCAACACTCGTGCAACGCATGTGGAAGGTGTGTGACACACGTGCAAGGCGTCCAGGGCGCGTGCGACACGCGTGCGCGGCCTTTTCGCGGCCCCGCGGCGCCTTCCAGCCCCTCCGCGACCCCCTCGCCGCGGTGAGTAGCGTGCAACACTCGTGCAACACTTGTGCAAGGTGTCTAGGGCGCGTGCGACACGCGTGCGCGGCCATTTTGCGCCCCGTCGCGGCCCCGCGACGCCTTCCAGCCCCTCCACGACCCCCTCGCCATGGTGAGTAGCGTGTGACACGCATGCAACACTCGTGCAACACTCGTGGGAGGTGTGTGACACACGTGCAAGGCGTCTAGGGCGCGTGCAACACGTGTGTGCGGCCATTTCGCGCCCCGTCGCGGCCCCGCGGCGCCTTCCAGCCCCTCCACGACCCCCTCGCCGTGGTGAGTAGCGTGCAACACGCGTGCAACACGCGTGCAACACTCGTGCAATGCACGTGCAAGGTGTGTGATGCTCGTGCGACACGCGTGCACGGCCATTTCGCGGCCCCGCGGCGCCTTCCAGCCCCTCCGCGACCCCCCGGCCGCGGCGAGCCCCTCGTGCGCCCCTCGTGCAACGCTCGTGCGAGGCTCGTGCGCGGCCGTGCTCACGCGCGCGTGCCCCCGCAGGCGGGCAGCGCCCGGGGCGTGCTGCGCGTGGTGAACATCTCCACGGGGAAGGCGGCGCGGGGCGGCGCGGGGCGGCTGCCGGGCCGCGTCCTGGCCCTCTGCTTCGACGCCGCCGGCCGGGTGCTCTGGGCCGGCGACGACCGCGGCTCCGTCTCCTCCTTCCTCTGCGACCCCGGCACCGGTACGGGGGGGGGGACTGGGGGGCACTGGGAGGGGACTGGGGGGCACTGGGAAGGGATTGCGGGGCACTGGGAGGCACTGGGGGGCACTGGGAGGCACTGGGGGGCACTGGGAAGGGATTAGGGGGCACTGGGAGGCACTGGGAATAGACTAGAGCACACTGGGTGGGACTGGGAGGTGCTGGGAGGGGACTGGGGGGCACTGGGAGGCACTGGGAAGGGATTGGGGGGCACTGGGAGGCACTGGGAATAGACTAGAGCACACTGGGTGGGACTGGGAGGTGCTGGGAGGGGACTGGGGGGCACTGGGAGGCACTGGGGGGCACTGGGAGGCACTGGGAATAGACTAGAGCACACTGGGTGGGACTGGGAGGTCACTGGGAGGGGACTGGGGGGTACTGGGAAGGGATTGGGGGCACTGGGACGGGACTGGGGGGCGCTGGGAGGTGCTGGGAGGCACTGGGAGGAGACTGGGGGGCAATGGGAAGGGATTAGGGGGCACTGGGGGGCACAGGGAGGGGACTGGGGGGTGCTGGGAGGTGCTGGGAGGCAGTGGGAGGGGACTGGGGGGCACCGGGAAGGGATTAGGGGGCACTGGGGGGCACTGGGAGGGGACTGGGAGGCACTGGGAAGGGATTGAGGGGCACTGGGAGGCACTGGGAGGGGACTGGGAGGCACTGGGAAGGGATTGAGGGGCACTGGGAGGCACTGGGAATAGACTAGAGCACAGTGGGTGGGACTGGGAGGTCACTGGGAGGGGAACGGGGGGTACTGGGAAGGGATTGGGGGCACTGGGAGGGGACTGGGGGGCGCTGGGAGGCACTGGGAATAGACTAGAGCACACTGGGTGGGACTGGGAGGTGCTGGGAGGGGACTGGGAGGACACTGGGAAGGGATTAGGGGGCACTGGGTGGGACTGGGAGGGGACTGGGAGACATTGGGAGGTGCTGGGAGGCACTGGGAGGAGACGGGGGCACTGAGAAGGGATTAGGGGGCACTGGGAGGGGACTGGGAGACACTGGGAACTGCTGGGAAGGGACTAGAGAGCACTGGGGGGGACTAGGGGGTACTGGGAAGGCATTAAAAAGCCTTAGCGGGAACTGGGAGGCACTGGGAAGGGATTGGGGGGACTGGGAGGCGCTTGGAGGCGGCTGTGGAGCACTGGGAGGGACTGGGAGACACTGGGAGGCTCTGGGAAGGGCCTAGGAGGTGCTGGGGGGCACTGGGACGGGACTAGAGCACACTGGGTAGGACTGGGAGGCACTCAGAGGGGACTGGGAGGTGCTGGGAGGGGGCTGTGGGGAACTGGGAGACACTGGGGGTCACTGGGAAGGGTTTAGGGGGCACTGGAAGGCACTAGGGGGTGACTGGGAGATACTGGAAGCCACTGGGAAGGAACTAGAGAGCACTGGGCGGGGCTGGGGGGCACTGGAAAGGGATTAGGGGGGACTGGGAGGCACTGGGACGTGACTGGGATTCACTGGGAGGGCGCTGCAGGCACTGGAAAGGGACTGGGAGGCACTGGGAGGGGACCGGCAGGTGCTGGGGGGCACTGGGAAGAGACTGGAGAGCCCTGGGGGGTGACTGGGAGGCACTGGGAAGGGGTTAGGGGGGATTGGGAGGCACTGGGATGCACTGGGGGGCACTGGGAGCAGACTGGGAGGCACTGGGGGGGCACTGGGAGGAGACTAGGGAGCATGGGGGGAACTGGGAGGCGCTGGGAAGGAACTGGGGGGCACTGGGAGGGACAGGGCGGCCGTGGGGCAGCCGTGGGTCACGCTATGGGGCAGCCTGACCCCCATCTCCCCCCATGGGGCGGCTGACGAAGGGGTCGCGCGTGGTGGTGCAGGAGGGCGGCCGCGGGGGCGGGTTTGGGCGCCGTGGGGACGCCATGGGGCGGCCGTGGGTCGCGCTATGGGGCAGCCTGACCCCCATCTCCCCCCATAGGGCGGCTGACGAAAGGGTCGCGCGTGGTGGTGCAGGAGGGCGGCCGCGGGGGCGGGTTTGGGCGCCGTGGGGCGGCCGTGGGGACGCCATGGGGCAGCCGTGGGTCGCGCTATGGGGCAGCCTGACCCCCATCTCCCCCCATAGGGCGGCTGACGAAAGGGTCGCGCGTGGTGGTGCAGGAGGGCGGCCGCGGGGGCGGGTTTGGGCGCCGTGGGGCGGCCGTGGGGACGCCATGGGGCAGCCGTGGGTCGCGCTATGGGGCAGCCTGACCCCCATCTCCCCCCATAGGGCGGCTGACGAAGGGGTCGCGCGTGCTGGTGCAGGAGGGCGGCCGCGGGGGCGGGTTTGGGCGCCGTGGGGACGCCGTGGGGCAGCCGTGGGTCGCGCTATGGGGCAGCCTGACCCCCATCTCCCCCCATAGGGCGGCTGACGAAGGGGTCGCGCGTGGTGGTGCAGGAGGGCGGCCGCGGGGGCGGGTTTGGGCGCCGTGGGGACGCCGTGGGGCAGCCGTGGGTCGCGCTATGGGGCAGCCTGACCCCCATCTCCCCCCATAGGGCGGCTGACGAAGGGGTCGCGCGTGGTGGTGCAGGAGGGCGGCCGCGGGGGCGGGTTTGGGCGCCGTGGGGACGCCGTGGGGACGCCGTGGGGCAGCCGTGGGTCGCGCTATGGGGCAGCCTGACCCCCATCTCCCCCCATAGGGCGGCTGACGAAGGGGTCGCGCGTGCTGGTGCAGGAGGGCGGCCACGGGGGCGGGTTTGGGCGCCATGGGGCGGCCGTGGGGACGCCATGGGGCAGCCGTGGGTCGCGCTATGGGGCAGCCTGACCCCCATCTCCCCCCATAGGGCGGCTGACGAAGGGGTCGCGCGTGGTGGTGCAGGAGGGCGGCGCCATCACCAGCCTCTCGGCCCGGGCCTGGGCCAGCCGCGAGGCCCCCGACCCCTCGCTGCTCGTCAACGCCTGCCCCGACCGCCTGCTGCTCTTCCGGTGCGCTGTGGGGCGGCCGTGGGGCGGCCGTGGGGCGCTGTGGGGCAGCCACGATGTTCCTCTCCCCCCTGACTTGCACACAGCGGGGTGGAGGGGGAGATGTGGGGCTGGGCCCCCCCCTGTTCTGTGCCCACAGGGTGGTGGAGGAGGGCTTGGGGGGTGCTGTGGGTCGCGCCGTGGGTCTGACCCCCATGTTCCCCCCCCCATATCCCTCAGGGTGGTGAAGGATGGCTTGGGGGGGGACGCTATGGGTCTGACCCCCATGTTCCCCCCCATATCGCGCAGGGTGGTGGAGGAGGGCTCGGGGGGGGACGCTATGGGTCCCGCTATGGGTCTGACCCCCATGTTCCCCCCCCCCATATCGCGCAGGGTGGTGGAGGAGGGCTCGGGGGGGGATGCTATGGGTCCCGCTATGGGTCTGACCCCCATGTTCCCCCCCATATCGCGCAGGGTGGTGGAGGAGGGCTCGGGGGGGGACGCTATGGGTCCCGCTATGGGTCTGACCCCCATGTTCCCCCCCCCATATCGCGCAGGGTGGTGGAGGAGGGCTCGGGGGGGGACGCTATGGGTCCCGCTATGGGTCTGACCCCCATGTTCCCCCCCCCATATCGCGCAGGGTGGTGGAGGAGGGCTCGGGGGGGGACGCTATGGGTCCCGCTATGGGTCTGACCCCCATGTTCCCCCCCCCATATCGCGCAGGGTGGTGGAGGAGGGCTCGGGGGGGACGCTATGGGTCCCGCTATGGGTCTGACCCCCATGTTCCCCCCCATATCGCGCAGGGTGGTGGAGGAGGGCTCAGGGGGGATGCTATGGGTCCCGCTATGGGTCTGACCCCCACATTTCCCCCCCATATCGCGCAGGGTGGTGGAGGAGGGCTCGGGGGGAGGACGCTATGGGTCCCGCTATGGGTCTGACCCCCATGTTCCCCCCCATATCGCGCAGGGTGGTGGAGGAGGGCTCGGGGGGGGGGGACGCTATGGGTCCCGCTATGGGTCTGACCCCCATGTTCCCCCCCCCCATATCGCGCAGGGTGGTGGAGGAGGGCTCGGGGGGGACGCTATGGGTCCCGCTATGGGTCTGACCCCCATGTTCCCCCCCCATATCGCGCAGGGTGGTGGAGGAGGGCTCGGGGGCGCCGGGGCTGCGGCTGCGGCGCAGCTTCCCCACGCGGCACCGGGCCCAGCCGCTGCGCAGCTGCTTCTGCCCCCTCATGTCCTTCCGCCAGGGCGCCTGCGTCGGTGCGTGACACGCCCCCCCTTCCCGGCATGCCCCGCGCGCGGGGGGGGGGGAATTGGAGGGGGAATGTATCCCAGCATGCCCTGCGGCAGGGAGGGGGGGATGGATCCCGGCATCCCCTGTGGTGGTGGGAAAGGTGGGGGGGGGGGGAGGTATCTCAGCCTCCCTCTGGGTGGCGCTGGTGGGGGGATGTATCCCAGCATGCCTTGTGGTGGGAAGGGGGATGTATCCCAGCATGCCCCGCGGCAGGGGATGGGGGGGGGGAAATGTGTTTCAGCTTCCCTTTGCATGGTGCTTTGGGGCATTTGGGGGGGGGGGAGGAATGTATCCCAGGGTGCCCTGGGGCACAAGGGGAAGGGGGGATGTATCCCAGCATGCCCTGGGGGATAGGGGGGATGTATCCCAGGGTGCAGTGGGGCAAATGGGGGGACATATCCCAGGGTGCCCTGGGGCACAGGGGGGATGTATCCCAGGATGCTCTGGGGCAGTTGGGGGGGGGGAACATAGTCCAGGATGTCCCAGGCCACAGGGGGGGATGTATCCCAGGGTTCCCTGGGGCACAGGGGGGGATGTATCCCAGCATGCCCTGGGGCAGCCCCCCCCCACTCTTCCCTTTCTCCTCCCCCCGCCATAGCGGCAGCAGTGACAGGCAGCGAGGACGTGTGCATGGGGGGGGGGGGGGGTGATGTATCCCAGGGTGCCCTGGGGCAGTGTTGGGGGGGATGTATCCCAGGATGCCCTGGGGCAGCCCTGCAGCCTCCCTGTCCCCCCCTCCCCGTTGCCACGGCGACGCAGTGACGGGCAGCAAGGACACATGCATGGGGGAGGGTGATGTATCCCAGGGTGCCTTGGGGCAGCGTGGGGGGATGTATCCCAGGGTGCCGTGGGGCAGCCCCTCAGGCCCCGCCCTTTTCCTCCCCCCGTTGCCACGGCGACGCAGTGACAGGCAGCAAGGACGCATGCATGGGGGAGGGTGATGTATCCCAGGGTGCCTTGGGGCAGCGTGGGGGGATGTATCCCAGGGTGCCGCGGGGCAGCCCCTCAGGCCCCGCCCCCTTTCCTCCCGCCGTTGCCACGGCGACGCAGTGACGGGCAGCGAGGACGCGTGCGTGCACTTCTTCGACGTGGCGCGGGCCTCGCGCGCCGCCCTCAACTCGCTGCGGGGCCACGGCGGGCCGGTGCTGGCCGTGGCCTTCAACTGCGACGAGAGCCTGCTGGCCTCCAGCGACGCCGCCGGCACCGTCATCGTGTGGCGCCGGCAGCACGCCTAGCCGCCACGCCCGGAGCCCGCCGTTGCCAAACAGAGCGTGTTTCGGGGGGGGGCCCGGCGGGGCCGGGGCGCCTAGAAGAGGTACTTGCGGCAGGCGGCGGCCCCGCACTTGCACTCGATGCGGCCCCGGGCGCGGGGGGAGCCGCCCAGGCCCCCGGCCAGCCCGAAGTTGGAGTCCATGCGGGTGCTCTCGGCGTCCACCGGGTCCACTGCGGGCGCGGCGGCGGCGTCAGGGGGCGGGGGACGACCTCCGTGTGCCCCCCGTCCCCTCTTGTCCCCCCCCCTCGAAGCTGTACACCCCCCCTCCCCGAAACATGGTGGTACAACCCGGCTCCTGTCTCTGTGGTTATTGTGTGTTGTGGCTTCTGCCCCCCCCCCCCCAGCTCTATGGTAATGGTACGGCCTGGTTTCCCCTAGCTCTATGGTAGTGGTACGGCCCAGTTCCCCCCATCTCTATGGTAGTGGTATGGCCTGGCTGCCCCCATCTCTATGGAGGTGGTATGGCACAGTCGCCCCCCATCTCCATGGTAATGGTATGGCTCAGCTGCCCCCCACCTCTATGGCAGTGGGACAGTCTGGGTCCTCCCTTCTCTATAGCACTGGTTTGGCCCAGCTGCCCCCCCCTTCTCTATGGTAGTAGTACAGCCTGGTTCCCCCCATCTCTATGGCAATGGTATGGCCCACCTGCTCCCCATCTCTATGGCAGTGATACAGCCTGGTTCCCCCCATCTCTATGGCAGTGGTAGAGGCCAGTTCCCCCCATCTCTATGGCAGTGGTACAGCCCAATCCTCCCATCTCTATGGCAGTGGTACAGCCCAATCCTCCCATCTCTATGGTAGTACAGCCCAACTGCTCCCACCTGCATGGGAGCTGGTGCAGGGGGCGGGGCCAGGCACAGGGGGAAGGTCGGGGGCGTGGCCAGGCGCAGGGGGCGTGGCCAGGCGCAGGGGGCGTGGCCAGGGCAGGGGGCGGGGCTCACCGTGCATGTTGTAGTCGAAGGTGAGCTCCTCGCCGGCGCGGATGGGGCGGGTGGCGAAGAGGGCGATGCCGGGGGGTGCGGGGGGCGGTGCCGCGGGGCAGGGGGCGTGGCCAGGCGCAGGGGGCGTGGCCAGGGCAGGGGGCGGGGCTCACCGTGCATGTTGTAGTCGAAGGTGAGCTCCTCGCCGGCGCGGATGGGGCGGGTGGCGAAGAGGGCGATGCCGGGGGGTGCGGGGGGCGGTGCCGCGGGGCAGGGGGCGTGGCCAGGCGCAGGGGGCGTGGCCAGGGCAGGGGGCGGGGCTCACCGTGCATGTTGTAGTCGAAGGTGAGCTCCTCGCCGGCGCGGATGGGGCGGGTGGCGAAGAGGGCGATGCCGGGGGGGGGGCGGGGGGCGGTGCCGGGGGGCAGGGGGCGGTGCCGGGGGGCAGGGGGCGTGGCCAGGGCAGGGGGCGGGGCTCACCGTGCATGTTGTAGTCGAAGGTGAGCTCCTCGCTGGCGCGGATGGGGCGGGTGGCGAAGAGGGCGATGCCGGGGGGGGGGCGGGGGGCGGTGCCGCGGGGCAGGGGGCGGTGCCGGGGGGCAGGGGGCGTGGCCAGGGCAGGGGGCGGGGCTCACCGTGCATGTTGTAGTCGAAGGTGAGCTCCTCGCCGGCGCGGATGGGGCGGGTGGCGAACAGGGCGATGCGCGGCAGCCGCTCGTCCAGGTTGTCGATGAAGACGTTGTAGACCTGCAGGTTGGGGTCGCACTGCGGGGGGGCGGGGGCGGAAAGGGGGCGGGGTCAGGTGCAGGCTCCGCCTCCTCTGTGTGACATCACCCGCTTGGCTCCACCCACACGCACAAGGCCCCACGGGGGGGGGGGGGGGGGGAACAGCCAGGCAGCACAGAGCAGCTTGGCCACAAACCCCACCCCCATGTTTAGCCACGCCCCTGACCTTAAAGAGGCCATGCCCCCACTATGGGTGGTGCCCTGCAGGCCCCGCCCCCCGGAAGCCCCGCCCCCTGCTCACGCTGTGGTTCATGAAGTGGGAGATGTTGCCGTAGCGGGCGGCGTCCACTGTGTCCCCGCCCCCTCCGGAGGCCCCACCCCCCGGGGAGGCCCCGCCCCCCGAGGCCCCGCCCCCCGCTCACGCTGTGGTTGACGAAGTGGGAGATGTTGCCGTAGCGGGCGGTGTCCACGGTGTCCCCGCCCCCTCCGGAGGCCCCGCCCCCTCCGGAGGCCCCGCCCCCGAGGCTCCGCCCCCCCCCCCCCCCCGCTCACGCTGTGGTTGACGAAGTGGGAGATGTTGCCGTAGCGGGCGGCGTCCACGGTGTCCCCGCCCCCTCCGGAGGCCCCGCCCCCTCCGGAGGCCCCGCCCCCCGGGGAGGCCCCGCCCCCCGAGGCCCCGCCCCCCGCTCACGCTGTGGTTGACGAAGTGGGAGATGTTGCCGTAGCGGGCGGCGTCCACGGTGTAGACGTCCTCCACGTAGTCGAGGTCGAAGAGGTAGGTGGCTCCCTGCCGGTCGTAGACCTGCCCCCGCCGCTCCGCCTCCTCCGACGTGATGATCTGCGCCGTGGGGCGGCGGGCGGGCGGGGGGGGCGTGAGGGGCACGTGTGGGGCAGGGGGACCCACACGTGGCCCCACGGCCCCCTCCCGCTGCCCCACAGCCCTTCCCGCAGCCCCACGGCCCAGGCCGGGGTGACATAGGGGGCACAGCGACGACCTCCCATGGCCCCACGGCCCCTCCCGCAGCCCCACGGCCCCTCTTTCAGCCCCACAGCCCACACCAGGGTGACATAGGGGGCACAACGATGACCGCCTGCAGCCCCACGGCCCCTCCCGTGTCCCCACAGCCCCACATCTCTCCCCACAACCCCATGGCCCCTCCTGCAACCCCCACGGCCCCTCCCGCAGCCCCACGGCCCCTCTTTCAGCCCCACAGCCCACACCAGGGTGACATAGGGGGCACAGCAACGACCTCCCGTGTCCCCACGTCCCCTCCCGCAGCCCCACGTCCCCTCCCGCAGCCCCACATCCCAGGCCAGGGCGATATAGGGGGCACAGCGATGACCTTCCGCAGCCCCACGGCCCCTCCTGTGTCCCCGTGTCCCCTCCCGTGTCCCCGTGTCCCTTCCCACAGCCCCACGGCCCACGCCGGGGGGGGGGGGGCACGGCGACGCCCCACGTCCCCTCCGCACAGCCCTCCCGTGCCCCACGGCCCGCCACGGCCGCTCACCTCGCCCACGTACTCCATGACGAAGGAGTTCTTGCGGATGCGCTCGAGGGTGCGGACGCCCCAGCCGCGGCCGTTGCCCGTGCGGAAGATGCAGAGGTCGTAGCGGATGCCCTTCTGCACCACGCGGTTGGGGCAGTCGGCGCCGCAGCGGCACCGCGAGTTGCACTCGTAGATGGGCAGCCCGGCCCGGATGCGCACTTGCCCGGCCTCGTTGTAGGCGAACTTGTTGCGGGAGGCGCCGGGGCAGCAGCCGCCCGCCGCCTCGGCCAGGCAGTCGCGGCACTCGCAGCCGGCGGCCACGGGGCTGAGGCTGACGCCGGCGCCCACCTTGTACTCGTTGACGTAGACGAAGTCGGCCGGCGGGCCGTGCAGGTCCACCTCGTTCTCCACGGCGATGCGGCCCCGGTGGCGCCGCTCGGCGTTGAGGCGCCGCTCCCAGCGCCGCAGCGCCCGCCGCTGCTCCGCCTTCTGCACCAGGTAGGCGGCGGCGCGGGCGGGCAGCCCCCGGGGGCCGGGCCGCGCCGGCCCCCCCGGCGCCCGCGCCAGGTCCTGGTGCAGCTGCTTGAGCAGCCCGCGGCAGCGCAGGTGCTTGCGCGGCTCCCACGTGTTGGCCGTCTCCGGGTAGCCCCGCCACTTCACCAGGTAGAACTCCTCCGCCTGCGGAGGCCCAGCCGTCGCCGCGGGCCCCGGCGGCCGGGGCCTTCCCACCCCGCCTAAGGGGCGCCGGGGGCCCAGGTGTCCGGGTCCCTCATTGCTCTGGGGACCCAGGCGTCCAGGGCCTTCCCAGGTCTCCTAAGTGTCACCAAGGGCCCAGGCGTCCAGGGCCTGGCTGGGCCTCCCAAGGGGCACCAGGGGCCCAGGTGTCCGGGGCCTGGTGGGGCCTCCCAAGGGGCACCAGGGGCCCAGGTGTCCGGGGCTTGGCTGGGCCTCCCAAGGGGCACCAGGGGCCCAGGTGTCCGGGGCTTGGCTGGGCCTCCCAAGGGGCACCAGGGGCCCGGGTGTCCGGGTCCCTCATTGCTCTGGGGACCCAGGCGTCCAGGGCCTTCCCAGGTCTCCTAAGTGTCACCAAGGGCCCAGGTGTCCGGGTCCCTTATTGCTCTGGGGACCCAGGCGTCCAGGGCCTTCCCAGGTCTCCTAAGTGTCACCAAGGGCCCAGGCGTCCGGGGCCTGGCTGGGCCTCCCAAGGGGCACCAGGGGCCCAGGTGTCCGGGGCCTTCCTGGGCTTCCTAAGTGTCATCAGGGGCCCAGGTGTCCGGATCCCTCATTGCTCTGGGGATCCAGGTGTCTGGGGCCTTCCAAGCCCTCCCAAGGGTCACCAGGGGCCCAGGCGTCCGGGGCCTTCCCAGGCCTCCCAAGGGGCCTGGCTGGGCCTTAGGGAGGTCTAGGTAGCGCCAAGGGGCCCAGGCGTCCGGGGCCTCCCACCCCCCCCCGCCGGAGCCACAGGGGATCCAGGTGTCCAGGCCCTCATTGCTCCGGGGGCCCAGGCGTCCGGGGCCTTTCACCCCTCCTGGAGCCACATGGGCTCAGGTGTCTGGGCCCTTCTCAGCCCTCCCGGACAGAGGGGGCCCAGGCGTCCGGGCCGGGGGGGGACACTCACCCCGACGCGCTTGTAGTCGCAGAGGTACTCGACCTCGAAGTGGGCCAGGTTGCGGCGGCTGACGCCCAGGGCGCGGCAGCGCAGGCGCTCCAGGCGGCACAGCTCCTGCAGCTGCGCCCACGACGACTTGCAGCACACGCGGCAGCCTGCCGACCGCCCCGCCGTCACCCGCGTGTGCCGGAGCACGGGGACGGCGTCACACGCGTGCGCGAGAGCACGAGGGTGGCGGCACCCCCACACACGCGTGTGCGTGACGTTGAGGGTGCCATGACACCGACCCCGCCACCGCCACACGCGTGTGTGTGAGGTTGAGGGCGGCGTCACCCCGCTACACACGTGTGCGTGAGCTTGAGGGTGCCATGACACTGACCCCGCCACCGCCACACGCGTGTGCGTGACCTTGAAGGCGCCGTGCCACCGACCCCGCCACACGCGTGTGCACGAGGTTGAGGGCGGCGTGACCCCGCCACACGCGTGTGCGTGAGGTCAGAGGTGGCAGGATGCCAACGCCACGGCCAGACACGTGCGTGAGGCTGAGGGTGCCGTGACGCCGACCCCGCCACCGCCACACGCGTGTGCGCGTGACCTTGAAGGCGCCGTGACGCCGACCCCGCCACACGCGTGTGCGTGAGCCCCAGGGCGGCACGACGCCCACACGCATGAGCCCGCCGCCATCGCGCCAACCTCCCTGCCGCCCACGTAGCCACTCGCGACCCCCCAAACCCCCATTCCCCGGCGGGGGGCTCCCACACCAGCCCCGCTGAGGTCTCCTATAGCGCCCAGGGCCGCCTATAGCACCCTATAGATCCCCCCACCAGGGCGTGTTGGGGGGGGGGGGCGAGGAGCCGCCTCAGGGCGCCGCGCGCGCTGCCTCCCCTCAGGGAAAAGGGCGGGAAGGGCCGGCGCGAGGCGACCCCCCGCTCAACGGCCGCGCGCGCGCTGCCTCCCCTCAGGGAAAAGCGCGGGAAGCGCCGGCGCGCGGCGACCCCGCTCAACGGCCGCGCGCGCGCTGCCTCCCCTCAGGGAAAAGCGCGGGAAGCGCCGGCGCGAGGCGACCCGGCTCAACGGCCGCGCGCGCGCGCGCGGGGAGGGGGGGGGGTGGCCGTTGGAGCCCCCCGCGCGCGCGCGCGCGGCCGTTAAACCGCCCCCCCCCTCCCGCGCGCGCGCGCGCTCACCTTTTAAATTTTCCGCCATCTTTTTTTTTCAATCCCCCCCCCCTTTCTCCCCGCCCTCCCCGCCCCGACAGGCACCGCGCGGGCGCCGCCCCCCCCACGCGCCGATTGGCCGAGGCGGCGCGCGGAATTTGCATGTACCCAGCAGCCCCCGCGGCGCGGAAGTGGCGGTTTTTTCCCGCTCCCCGGCGGGTTTTTAACCGGTTTCGGGGGTTTTTGCGCCAGCGCCGCGCGCGGCGATGGGGGGAGGCGCGGCCTCGTCGTCCCGGTTCGGGGAGCCGGGGGCGTCCGCGCTCGCCCTCACCTAGAAGCGGCGCCTCAGGGCGCCCAAAGTGCCCCCCCCAATTAATTAATTAATTAATTTAATTAATTAATCGCTATTAAAACGTTGGTTTTAAAGCGTGGCCGTGCTCGCGAGTGGGGCGGGAGCGGTGCGGGGGCGCCGTGTGGGGCGGGCTCGCTCGTTAGCGCTAACGAGGCGGTGCGGGACTGTCGTGTTCGTTAGCGGTTTGCGCAAACGAGGCCGCGCAGGACGTTTGCTCATTAGCGCAAACGAGGCGGTGCGGGACCGTCCTGTTCGTTAGCGGCTCATGCAAATGAGGCGGTGCGAGACGTCTCGCTCATTAGCACAAACGAGGCGGCGCGGGACGGTCTCATTCGTTAGCGGCTCACACAGGTTTTATTCGTTAGCGGTTCACACAGGCCGGGGGGGGGGGAACAGCTGTTACCCACAATGCCCTGTGCACCAAGATGGCCGCCGCTGTGGGGCAGCTCCCCCACGCGTGGGGCAGGCCGGGCTGGGGGGTCACAGGGGCTCGTACCGCAGGAGGCCCGCGAAGCAAAGCACTGTGGGAAGGAGGGGGTGCTGTGGGGCGGGGGGGTGCCGTGGGGCGGCGTTGCCATGGGGCAGCAGTGACGCCGTGGGGCAGCGGCGTCGCCGTGGGGCTCAGTCGTCCCACTCGTCGTCCTCGTCCTCCTCGGCGTCCTCGGCCTCGTCTGGGGGGGGGAAGATGGGGGGTGAGCGGGGTTGGGGGGCCGGGGGGGCACGGGGGCGGCCCCCTGAGTGTGGGGCAGCCCCCCAAGTGTGGGGCAGCTCACCGGAGGAGTGGATGGCCTTGCTGCGCTTCTGCATGACCTGCATGAGGGCCCCCACCAGCCCCTCGGGGGGCTGCCCCACGGCGCCCGCCTCGGGGCTCTCGGGGGTCTGTGGGGAGAGGGGGGATGGGTTAGTGCTGCCCCACGGCGAGCCCTGCCCCACGGCAACCCGTGCCCCACGGCGAGCCCTGCCCCACGGTGACCTGCCCCACAGTGAGCCCTGCCCCACAGCAACCCCTGCCCCATGGCAACCTACCCCACAGCATCCCTTGCCCCATGGCAACCCCCTGCCCCACGGCAACCTGCCCCATGGCAACTCCCTGCCCCACAGAAGCCCCTGCCCCATGGCAACCTGCTCCCCACCTCCCCCTGCCCCATGGCAACCTACCCACCTCCCCCTGCCCCACACCATCCCCCTGCCCCATGGCAACCTACCCCACACCATCCCCTGCCCCCCACCTCCCCCCACCCCACGGCAACTCCCTGCCCCATGGCATCCCCTACCCCACACCTCCCCCTGCCCCACAGCAACCTGCCCCACACCTGCCCCACACCTCCCCCTGCCCCACATCACGCCCTGCCCCACAGCATCCCCCCCCCCCCCCCCGCACCTTGTTGAGCTGGACGCCCTGGCGGATCTGGTCCAGCAGGGCCCCGCGGCCCGCGGTGGCCCCGCCCCCAGCTCCGGCCCCGCCCCCGGCTCCGGCCCCGCCCCCGGCTCCGGCCCCGCCCCCGGCCCAGGCCCCGCCCCCGGCGGCCGGCGGGGGGGGCGGCGGGGGTGGGGGGGGCGGCGGGGGCGGGGCGCCGCCGCGGGCGGGCGGGGCGGGGCCGCGCGGCGGGGGCGGGGCGGCGCCGGGCGGCGGGGGCGGGGCCGGGGGCGGGGCCCCGCGCGGCGGGGGCGGGGCCGGCGGCGGGGGCGGGCCGGCCCCTGGCGGCGGCGGCAGCGGCCCCTGGCGGCCGCGAGGGGGGGCGGGGCCTGGTGCAGGGGGCGGGGCCGAGGCGCCGGCGCGGCCCGGGGGGGGCGGCGGCCCTGGGGGGGGGGGAGGAGGGAACGTCAGTGGCCGGCGGGAGCCCCGCCCACGGCCACGCCCCCTGAGCGGTGGGGGGCGGAGCCTGAGGGGGCCTATGGATGCTATAATGGGGGGGCGTATGGACCCGGGGGGGGCATGGAGCCTATAATGGGGGGGGGTATGGACCCTATGGGGGGGGCATATGGATGCCATAAGGGGGGGGCTATGGAGTCTATAGTGGGGGGGGGTATGGTGGCTATAATGCCCGTGGGAGGCTGTACGGAGGCTATAATGCCTGGGGGGGGCTCCCTGTATGGAGGCTATGATGCCCAGGTGGGGTTCGTATGGTGGCTATAATGCCTGGGGGGGCTGTGTGGAGGCTATAATGCCCTGGGGGGGGCCATATGGCAGCTATAATGCCCGGGGGGAGGCCGTACGGAGTCTATAATGCCCGGGGGACTCCCCATACGTCGGCTATGACGCCCGGGGGAAGCTGTATGGAGGCTATGATGCCTGGGGGACTCCCCGTACTGCAGCTCTAACGCCCGGGGGGGGCCATATGGACTCTATAACACCCAGAGGGTGTGGTATGGACTCTATAATGCCCGGGGGGCCGTATGGAGTCTATAGGGCCCGTTATAGGGGCAGGGGGGGTGTTACCATGGTGGCACATCTGCTCCTTGACGGCCTGGGAGGGCCTGTACGGACTCTATAACGCCCGGGGGGGGGCTGTATGGATGCTATGATACCCGGGGGGGGTGCCGTATGGACGCTACGACGCCCGGGGGCCGGTATGGACCCCATAAGGGCCGTTACCGTGGCGGCGCATCTGCTCCTTGACGGCCTGCAGGCCGCCCTGGCCCTCGATGAAGTCGTAGATGAGGCGGGAGGTCTCGGCGTCGGCCAGCTGCGCCTCGCTGATGCCCGCCCGCGCAAAGAGCGCCCGCAGGTCCGGGTCCAGCTCCTGCACCTATACGGGGACGTATGGGCCCTATAGCGCCCGCCCGGGGAGGTATGGGGGCTGTGGGGCCCGCCCAGGGGGGTGCGGGGGCTGGGGGGGACGGGGCCTTGCTGATGCCCGCCCGCGCAAAGAGCGCCCGCAGGTCCGGGTCCAGCTCCTGCACCTATACGGGCACGTATGGGCCCTATAGCGCCCGCCTGAGGGGGTATGGGGGCTGTGGGGCCCGCCCGGGGGGGTGCGGGGGCCGTAGGGCCCGCGCGGGGGGGACGGGGCCTCGCTGATGCCCGCCCGCGCAAAGAGCGCCCGCAGGTCCGGGTCCAGCTCCTGCACCTATAGCGGCACGTATGGGCCCTATAGCGCCCGCCCGGGGGGGTATGGGGGCTGTGGGGCCCACCCGGGGGGGTGCGGGGGCCATAGGGCCTGCCCGGGGGGGGTTCAGAGCCTATAACGTCTGCCCGGGGGGGTTATGGGGCCTATAGCGCTCTCCAGAGGGGGGTATGGGGTCCATAGTGCCCTCCTGAGGGGCGGTATAGGCCCTATAGGACCCCCTGTGGGGGGTTATGGGGCCTATAGGATCCACCTGGGGGGGTATAGGCCCTATAGGACCCATCGTGGGGGTTATGGGGCCTATAGGATCCACCTGGGGGGGGTATAGGCCCTATAGGACCCATCGTGGGGGTTATGGGGCCTATAGGATCCACCTGGGGGGTTATAGGCCCTATAGGGCCCAGTGTGGGGGGTTATGGGGCCTATAGGATCCACCTGGGGGGGGTATAGGCCCTATAGGACCCATCATGGGGGTTATGGGGCCTATAGGATCCACCTGGGGAGGGTATAGGCCCTATAGGACCCGCTGTGGGGGGTTACGAGGCCTATAGGGCCCAGTGTGGGGGGTTATGGGGCCTATAGGGCCCGGTGCGGGGTCCATAGGGTCCCTCCCCCTATAGGGCAGGGCTGCGGCGCCTATGGGGCGACGTACGTTGAAGCCGCTGTTGGGGTCCCAGCCGATGTGGCCCACGTGCCTGGGGGGGGGGAGGTGAGGGGCTGCCCCATAGCGGGGCCCAGCCCCACACGGGCCTGCCCCATAGGGGCCCTCGAGCCACGTCCCCCCCTGCCCTGTACATCCCCCCTGCCCCATATGTCCCCCCTGCCCCACACGTCCCCCTGCCCCACACGTCCTGCTGCCCCACACATCCCCCCCTGCCCCACACGTCCCGCTGCCCCACATCCCCCAGCCCCACGTCCCCCTGCCCCACACATCCCCCAGGCCCACAAGTCCCCCTGCCCCACACTTCCCCCAGCCCCACAAGTCCCCCTGCCCCACATACGCCTGCCCCACACGTCCCTCCACCCCACATCCCCCCGCCCCAAATCCCCCTGCCCCACACATCCCCCAGCCCCACACACACCCCTGCCCCACATCCCCCAGCCCCACACACATTCCCCAGCCCCATATGTCCCCCCACATCCCCCTGCCCCACACGTCCCCCAGCCCCACACGTCCCAACATCCCCCCCCTGCCCCACACGTCCCCCCCTGCCCCACACGTCCCCCCACCCCACACGTGGGACCCACTTGAAGCCGGAGGGCGCCCCGATGTCGGCCTTGGAGAGCTTCTTGCGGCCCCGCTTGCGGGCGCCGGCCGTGGGGCCGGCCGTGGGGCCGGGGGTGGCCCCCGCCGTGGGGCTGGCTGTGGGGCTGGGCAGCCCCCGGTAGCGGCTGGCCGTGATGTCGGGGTTGGCGATGGGCACCGCCGGCACCGGGGGGGCTGCGGGGGGGGGAAGTGTGGGGCTGGGGGTGCCGTGGGGCTGGGCACCCGCTATGGGGCGGGGTGGCTCCCCATGGGGTGCTATGGGGCAGGGGGACCCCGCTATGGGGCTGGGACACCCTGCTATGGGGCAGAGAACCCACTATGGGGCAGGGATGGCCCCTCTATGGGGCACAGTGGACCTGCTATGGGGCTGGGGCACCCCTCTATGGGGCAGGAAGCCCACTATGGGGCAGGGGGGACCCCCTATGTGACAGGGGAACCCGCTATGGGGCAGGAGGGACCCCTCTATGGGGCAGGGGAATCTGCTATGGGGCAGAGGACCCACTATGGGGCAGGAGGAGCCATGCTATGGGGCTGGGACACCCCTCTATAGGGCAGAGGAACCTGCTATGGGGCAGGGGACCCACTATGGGGCAGTAGAGGCCCCACTATGGGGCTGGGACACCACTCTATGGGGAAGGCGAATCCACTATGGGGCAGAGATCCTGCTATGGGGCACAGGACCCACTATGGGGCAGGAGGAACCATGCTATGGGGCTGGGACACCCCTCTATGGGGCAGGGGAACCCACTCTGGGGCAGGGGAATCCGCTATGGGGCAGGCATGACCCCTCTATGGGGCAGGTGGGACCCTGCTATGGGGCAGGAGGACCGCGCTATGGGGCCGGGGCCCCGCTATGGGGCAGGCACTCACCACAGCCATCGCTGGCGGGCGCGGGGGGCCGGGGCAGGCTCCCACGGCGCTCTGCGATGGGGGGCAGAGGGGGGTCAGCGCCCCACGGCTGCCCCACAGAGTCCCCTCGCCCCTGCCCCCCCACGGCCTCCCTGCCCCACAGCGTGCCCCCCCACGGCCCCCCGGCTGGGGGGGACTCACCATCGGCTGTGGGGGGCGGCGGGGGTGGGAGCTGCCGCTTCTCTGCGGAGGGAAAGGGGCAAATGTGGGGCTGCCCCACGGCGTGGCAGGCAATAGGGCAGCCCCAGTGCATCGTGGGTGGCCGTGGGGCAGCCCCAGTGCACCATGGGTCACCGTGGGGCAGCCCAGCTGCAGTGGGTGTTGCCGTGGGGCAGCCCCGGTGCATTGTGGGCCACTGTGGGGCAGCCCTGATGCAGTGCGTGTCCCCATGGGGCAGCCCCAGTGCATTGTGGGTTGCTGTGGGGTAGCCCCAGTGCATTGTGGGTTGCTGTGGGGTAGCCCCAGTGCAATGTGTGTCCCCATGGGGCAGCCACGGTGCATCGTGGGTGACCGTGGGGCTGCCGTGGGTCGCTGTGGGGCAGCCCCAGTGCAGTGCGTGTCCCTGTGGGGCAGCCCCGGTGCACCGTGGGTCACTGTGGGTCGCCGTGGGGCAGCCCCGGTGCAGTGTGTGTCCCCGTGGGGCAGCCCCGGTGCACTGTGGGTCGCTGTGGGTCGCCGTGGGACAGCCCCGGCGCAGTGCGTGTCCCCATGGGGCAGCCCCGGTGCACTGTGGGTCGCCGTGGGGCAGCCCCAGTGCACCGTGGGTCGCCGTGGGGCAGCTCACCCGCCCGCTGCTGCTGCTTGCGGACCTTCTCCTCCACCAGGGCCTGGAATGCGGCCGCCTCCCCCTCGTGGGCGAAGTTCAGCCCCGCCTGCCACTCCTGCGCGGCCAATCACCGACCGGCCCCGCCCCCTGGCCCCGCCCCCCGGCCCCCAGCCCCGCCCCTGCTCCCTTAGCCCCGCCCCATGCCCCCCATGGGCCCCTTAGCCCCGCCCACCACCCTCTAAAGCCCTGCCCACACACCTGTAGCCCTGCCCATAACCCTTGGCCACGCCCATAACCCCTTAACCACGCCCACCACCCTCTTGGCCCCGCCCACACACCCTTGGCCCTGCCCACAGCCCCTTAGCCCTGCCCACTGCCCTCTAAACCCTGCCCATAACCCTTAGCCCCATCCACAACCCATTGGCCACGCCCACAACACCCCTAGCCACGCCCACCACCCTCTAAGCCCCAGCCATAACCGTTAGCCACGCCCACATCCCCATAGCCACACCCACGACCCCTTAGCCACGCCCACAGCGCCCAAGCCCAGCCCCAGCACTGAGCCCCATCCTCACCCCCCAGGCCACGCCCCCCAGAGCCATAGCCCCGCCCCCAGGCTGGATGCCCCTCCCTAACCCCCCCCACACTCTAGCCCCGCCCCTGGCTCATAGCCCCGCCCCTGGCTCGTAGCCACGCCCCCAACCCGTGGCCACACCCCCCTGCCCCCAGGCTCCTCCAGCCCTTGGCCCCGCCCGCAGCCCTTGGCCCCGCCCACAGCCACACCCCAGCCCTTGGCCACACCCCCGCCCCCGGCCCCGCCCCCGGCCCCGCCCACTCACGTCAGCGGGGAAGGTGTGGAAGAAGGGGGTGGGGGCGGCGTAGCCCATGTGGGCCCGGAGCTCCTGCTCCCAGCACAGGCACCCGCCCTGCGCAGGACGCCGGCGTCCCCCCCCGCCCGGACACCCGGACGCCGGGGCCCCTCCACCCCCCCCCACGCCTGGGCCCCCTCCCACCCTCCTGAGCCCCCGCCCGGACTCCTGGGCCCCCTCTGCCCCCATTGTGGCCCCCGCCCTGGACTCCTGGGCCCCCACCCGGACTCCTGGGCCCCCACCCAGACTCCTGGGCCCCCTCTGCCCCCATTGTGGCCCCCGCCTGGACTCCTGGGCCCCCTCCCGGACTCCTGGGCCCCCTCTATCCCCATTGTGGCCCCCGCCCGGACTCCTGGGCCCCCTCTCCCCCCATTGTGGCCCCCCGCCCGGACTCCTGGGCCCCCACCCGGACTTCTGGCCCCCTCCCGGACTCCTGGGCCCCCTCTATCCCCATTATGGCCCCCCCCGGACTCCTGGGCCCCCTCCCGCCCCCACCCCGACTCCAGACCCCCCACCCGCCCCCCTCCCGGACTCCTGGGCCCGCCCCCAGCCTCCTGGGCTCCCTCCCGGACTCCTGCCCCCCCCCGCCGGGACTCCTGGGCCCCCTTTCCCCCCATCGTGGCCCCCCCCCCGGACTCCTGGGCCCCCTGCATCCCCATCGTGGCCCCCCCCGGACTCCCGCCCCCCCCCCGCCCGGACGCCGGGGCCCCCCGGGGGCTCACGCGCAGGTCGTAGAGGCGGATGAAGTAGGAGCGGCGGGCGCTGTCCTTGACCAGGCAGGCGACGCCGCAGCCCCGCCGGGCCCAGGCCGCCCCCCCCGGCCCCCCCGCCGCCGCCAGCAGCTGCACCACCGCCGTCGCCAGCGCCTGCCCCACAGCGCCCCACACCGCTGCCCCACAGCGCCCCAGCGCGGGGGGGGGGCTACAGCGGGACCCCCCCGAGCCCCCCAACACCCCCCCCGGGTGCCCCCAAATCCCCTCCGGGACCTCCCAGACCCCCCCAGAGCCTCCCAACCCCCCCCCGGGTGCCCCCAAATCCCCCCCAGGACCCCCCCAGGACCCCCAAATCCCCCCCAGACACCCAAATCCCCCCCACACCCCCCAAATGCCTCCTAGGGCCCCCCGGGACCCCCTGAGGGTCCCCCGGGACCCCCCCAGACCCCCCCAGGGGCCCCCAAATGCCCCCCAGCACCTCAAATCCCCCCCAGGACCCCCCAGAGCCCCCCCAATCCCCCCCAGGTGCCCCCAAATGCCCCCCAGGACCCCCCCAGACCCCCCCCCAGGGGCCCCCAAATCCCCCCCAGCACCTCAAATCCCCCCCAGGACCCCCCAGAGCCCCCCCGATCCCCCCAAATCCCCCCCCAGGGGCCCCCAAATGCCCCCCAGGACCCCCCCAGACCCCCCCCAGGGGCCCCCAAATCCCCCCCAGCACCTCAAATCCCCCCCAGGACCCCCCAGAGCCCCCCCAATCCCCCCCCAGGGGCCCCCAAATGCCCCCCAGGACCCCCCCAGACCCACCCAAATGCCCCCCAGGACCCCCTGGGCCCCCCCAAAACCCCCCTGCATCTCCCCCAATTCCCCCCCAGACACCCCCATATCCCCCCCCAGACCCCAAATCCCCCCCCGGGGGCCCTGCAGACCCCCCCCAGGACCCCCCCAGGACCCCCCCCGGGGCTCACCACGCATTTGCGGCCCAGCAGCTCGAAGAGGCGCAGGTTCTCCTGCTGCCCCAGCAGCTCCGAGGGGACGTTGTCGGGCGCCGGCGCCCCCCCCCGCCCCCCCCGGCTCATCCCCCCCCCCCGCCCGGACGCCTGGGCCCTTCCGCACCCCCCCCCCCCTCAACCCCGGCCGCCACCGGCTCCCGGCCCGGACGCCTGGGCCCCTCGCGGGCGGAGGTCGTGGTCAGGGGGGGAAATGGCCCCCCCCCTCCGGCACCCGGATGCCTGGGCCCCCCCCTCTACGCCGAGCTGGGGTCCCCCCCCTGCCCGGACGCCTGGGTCCCTCGCCCGGACGCCTGGGCCCCGCGCGCAGGCCTCTTCCGCTCGGCGGGCCCGGAAGCGCCCGCGTCACCTCCGCGCTGGGGTGAACTGGGAGGGCGCTGGGGTGAACTGGGGCGGACTGGGAGGGCGCTGGGAGCTGCCAAGGCCCAGCCCCCTCCCGCCTGGTGGGGGCCCAGGTGTCTGGGCGCCTTGGTTTCCCCCCCAGCGGAGCCCCACTTCCACCCCAGTCCATACTGGGGCCTTCCCAGTCCATACTGGGGCCATCCCCGTCTGTACTGGGGCCATCCCAGTCCGTACTGGGACCCCATCCCCTTCCCAGTCCACGCCAAGCCTCTCTAGTCCCAGCCTCCTCCCAGTATGGACTGGAACCCCCCCCAGCCCCTTCCCAGTCCATACTGGGATCCCCCAGGCCCTCCCCAGTACAGACTGGGACCTCCACACTCTCCCCGGTACGGACTGGGATCCCCCCAGCCCCTTCCCAGTCCATACTGGGAGCCCTCAAGCCCCTTACCAGTACGGACTGGGACCCCCAGCCCCTCCCCAGTTCAGACTGGGAGCCTCTGAAGTCAGACATGGGCGTCAGGTTTATTCGCGTCTTCGGCACCTCACGGCCCCCGGACGCCTGGGCCCCTCCCGGCAGGGTGGGGGGGGCAATAAATAAGGGGGGGAGCGGGAAGGCACCGGGTGGGGGGGGCACTGGGCTGTACTGGTCCATACTGGGAGGACCCAAGGCCACGGGGGGAGTGAAAAGGTCCCAGTGGGGGCGCCCTACCGGTCCGTACTGGTCCATACTGGGAGACACAAGGCCACGCGGATGAGCAGCTTCCAGTCGAGACATCGTACTGATCCGTACTGGTCCATACTGGGACAGTCCCAAGGCCACGTGGGTGAGCAGTTCCCAGTTGCGATGCCGTACTGGTCCATACTGGGACGAGGCAAGGCCACGCGGGTGAGAAGTCCCAATTCGGATGCCGCACTGGTCCATACTGGTCCGTACTGGTGCAGCCCAAGGCCATGTGCAGGACATGATCCCAGTCAGGCTTCCAGACCTTCACTGGTCCATACTGGGGCAGCCCAAGGTGACGTGGAGGCCATACTGGTCCGTACTGGTCCATGCTGGGATGCTCCGCAGGCAACGTAGAGAGCAGGCAGGGGGACACTGGGCTATACTGGGCCATACTGGGGGCTGCTGGCCTATCTATATGTCCCCATGGGTGCCTACAGGGTCCCTATGTTGGTCTATAGGTATCCAAGGGGGATCTATAGGGTCCCCACAGGTCTCTATGGGTCCCCAAGGTGTCTATGGGTCTCCAAGGGGGATCTATAAGGTCCCTGTGGGTCCCCGGGGTGTCTATGGGTCCCCCGGGGGGACCTATGGCTCCCCACAGGTGCCTAAAGAGTCTTTATGTTAGTCTGTAGGTCCCCAGGGAGATCTATAGGGACCCCAGGGATGCCTATGGCTCCCCATAGGTGTCTCCAGGGTCCCTCAGCTGATCTATGGGTCCCCTGGGGGCTCTATAGGGTCCCCAGGGGCCTCTATGTCTCCCCACGGGCATTTCCAGGGCTTCTGAGGGGCTCTATAGGGTCCCCAGTGGTGTCTATATCCCCCTATGGGTGTCTCTGGGGTCCCTCAGCTGGTCTATGGGTCCCCAGGGGGATCTATAGGGTCCTGAGAGCCTTGATGTCTCCCCACGGCCACCTCCAGGGTCCCTCAGCTGGTCTATAGGGTCCCCAAAGGCCTCGATATCTCCCCAAAACCACCTCCAGGGTCCCTCAGCTGCTCTATGGGTCCCCAGGGGGATCTATAGGGTCCCAAGAGCCTCCAAGTCTCCCCACAGGCCCTCTGCAGTCCCTCAGCTGGTCTATAGGTCCCCAAAAGCCTTAATATCTCCCCAAAACCATCTCCAGGGTCCCTCAGCTGGTCTATGGGTCCCCTCAGGAGCTCTATAGGGTCCCCAAAGGCCTTGATGTCTCCCCAAAACCATCTCTGGGTCCCTCAGCTGGTCTATGGGTCCTCAGGAGCCCTATAGGGTCCCCAAGGGCCTCGATGTCTCCCCAAAATCACCTCCAGGGTCCCTCAGCTGGTCTATGGGTCCTCAGGAGCTCTATAGGGTCCCCAAGAGCCTTGATGTCTCCCCAAAACCACCTCCGAGGTCCCTCAGCTGGTCTATGGGTCCCCTCAGGAGCTCTATAGGGTCCCCAGAGGCCTCCAAGCCTCCCCACAGCCATCTCCAGGGTCCCTCAGCTGGTCTATGGGTCCTCAGGAGCTCTATAGGGTCCCCAAGGGCCTCCAAGTCTCCCCACGGCCACCTCCAGGATCCCTCAGCTGGTCTATGGGTCCCCTCAGGAGCTCTATAGGGTCCCAAGATCCTTGATGTCTCCCCAAAACCACCTCCGAGGTCCCTCAGCTGGTCTATGGGTCCCCTCAGGAGCTCTATAGGGTCCCCAAAGGCCTTGATGTCTCCCCAAAACCATCTCTGGGTCCCTCAGCTGGTCTATGGGTCCTCAGGAGCCCTATAGGGTCCCCAAGGGCCTCGATGTCTCCCCAAAATCACCTCCAGGGTCCCCCAGCTGGTCTATGGGTCCCCTCAAGAACTCTATAGGGTCCCCAAGAGCCTTGATGTCTCCCCACGGGCACCTCCGAGGTCCCTCAGCTGGTCTATGGGTCCCCTCAGGAGCTCTATAGGGTCCCCAGAGGCCTCCAAGCCTCCCCACAGCCATCTCCAGGGTCCCTCAGCTGGTCTATGGGTCCTCAGGAGCTCTATAGGGTCCCCAAGGGCCTCCAAGTCTCCCCACGGCCACCTCCAGGATCCCTCAGCTGGTCTATGGGTCCCCTCAGGAGCTCTATAGGGTCCCAAGATCCTTGATGTCTCCCCAAAACCACCTCCGAGGTCCCTCAGCTGGTCTATGGGTCCCCAGAGGGATCTATAGGGTCCCCAAGAGCCTCGATGTCTCCCCACGGGCATCTCCAGGGTCCCTCAGATGGTCTATAGGGTCCCCAGGAGCTCTATAGGGTCCCCAAAGGCCTCAATGTCTCCCCAAAACCACCTCCGGGTCCCTCAGCTGGTCTATGGGTCCTCAGGAGCTCTATAGGGTCCCCAAGGGCCTCCAAGTCTCCCCACGGCCACCTCCAGGGTCCCTCAGCTGGTCTATGGGTCCTCAGGAGCTCTATAGGGTCCCAAGATCCTTGATGTCTCCCCAAAACCACCTCCGAGGTCCCTCAGCTGGTCTATAGGGTCCTCAGGAGCCTTGATGTGTCCCCAAAACCACCTCCGGGTCCCTCAGCTGGTCTATGGGTCCCCAGAGGGATCTATAGGGTCCCAAAGAGCCTCGATGTCTCCCCACGGGCATCTCCAGGGTCCCTCAGCTGGTCTATAGGGTCCCCAGGAGCCCTATAGGGTCCCCAAAGGCCTCGATGTCTCCCCAAAACCACCTCCGGGTCCCTCAGCTGCTCTATGGGTCCCCAACAGCCTCGATGTCTCCCCAAAACCACCTCCGAGGTCCCTCAGCTGGTCTATGGGTCCTCAGGAGCTCTATAGGGTCCCCAACGGCCTCGATGTCTCCCCAAAACCACCTCCGGGTCCCTCAGCTGCTCTACGGGTCCCCAAAGGCCTCGATGTCTCCCCAAAACCACCTCCGGGTCCCTCAGCTGCTCTGTGGGTCCTCAGGAGCCTCGACGTCTCCCCACGGGCACCGCCGGGGTCCCCGCAGGCGCCCCCCCGGCGGGGGGGGGGCCCTCAGGGGTCGGGGGCCCCGTGGGGGCCGCCGCGGCCGCCCCAGCCCTCGAGGTAGCGGGCGAAGAGGGCCTTGGCGCGGTGGAGCACGCGGGGCAGGTCGTGGCGGCGCACCAGGCGGTCGAAGTGCATGGCCACCTCGTTGTAGTCGCCGGCGCGCGCCATGACGGCCTGCCGCTGCTCCAGCAGCATGGCCAGGCACACGAAGAGCAGGAAGGGGTTGCCCTGGCCCAGCTCCTCGGGCGGCGGCAGCGGCGCCCCGTCGTCCTCCACGCCCACCTCCTCTTCCTCCGATGAGGACGACGACGACGACGAGGAGGAGGAGGAGGAAGAGGCCTCCCAAGCCCACGGGCCGGCCCAGGGGTCGTCGGGCATCTCCGCGGGGTCGGCGGCGGCGGCGGCGAGGGCTCCGCCGAGCTGCTGAGGGACGTCAAGGTCTTCGTCAACCTTCCGAGGGACGTCAAGGTCTTGGCCGAACGCCTTGGAAACATCAAGGTCTTGGCCGAACTCCTTGGAGACGTCTGGGTCTTTGGTAGCTTCCTTGGGGACGCTGAGGGCTTCACCAAGCTCCTTGGGGACACCGAGGTCTTGGCCAACCTCCTTGAAGACGTCCGGGTCTTGGGCAGCTTCCTTGGGGACGCTGACGTCTTGGCCGAGCTCCTTGGGGACGTTGAGGTCTTGGTTGACCTCCTTGGGGATGCTGAGGCCTTCGCCAAGCTCCTTGGGGACGCCGAGGCCTTCACCAAGCTCCTTGGGGACGCCGAGGCCTTCGCCAAGCTCCTTGGGGACGCCGAGGCCTTCGCCAAGCTCCTTGGGCTTCCGGTCGAGCTCCTTGGGGACGCCGAGGTCTCGTCCCACCTTCTGGGGCCCTTCGGGGTCTTGGCCAACGTTGTTGGACGCGTCGAGGTCTCGGTCGACCTGGGGGACGCTGAGGTCTGGGCCGACTTCCTTGAAGGCTCCAACCTCCTCGAAGACACCCGGCTCCCGGCCAATCTCCTCGAAGACACTCGGCTCCCGGCCAATCTCCTCGGAGCTGCCGGGGTCTTGGCCGAGCTCCTTGGGCGCGTTGACGTCTCCGTCGGCCTCCTTGGGGACGCCGGGTCCCCCCGTGGCCTCCCTGGCGAGCTGGGGACCCTCCGGGCCGTCTCGGGACACCTGGAGACCCTCCGTGACCCCTCGGGTGACCGTGGCACCAGCCGGGACCTCCGGCTCCGCCCCGCCGTTCCGGGAGACCTCGGGACCACCCGGCGCGTCTTCGGAGACCTTCGGATCCTCCCGCGCGCTTGAGGGAACCTCGGCGGCGTCCCGGGCGGCCTGGGAGACCTTGAGGCTCTCTCGGACGTCGGTGGAGATGCCTGGATCCTCTCGGGCGTCTTTGGACACCTTGGGATCCTCCTGGAAGTTCTTGGGGCTTTTAGGATCTTCTTGGATCCTCCTGGAGCTTCTGGGATCCTCTTGGAGGTTTGTGAAGCTTTTGGGATCATCTTGGAGGTTCTTGGGGCTTTGGAGAGCCTCTTGGAGCTCCCTCGAGCTTTTGGGATCCTCCTGGAGCTTCTTGGGGCTTTTCGGATCCACTTGGATCCCCCTGGAGCTTCTGGGATCCTCTTGGAGGCTCTTGGGACTTTTTGGATCCTCTTGGAGCTCCCTGGAGCGTTTGGGATCCTCTTGGAGCTTTCCAGAGCTTTCGGGATCCTCCTGGAGCTTTGTGGAGCCTTCGGGATCCTCCTGGAGCTTTCCAGAGCTTTCAGGATCCTCCTGGAGCTTTCCGGAGCCTTCGGGATCCTCCTGGAGCTTTCCGGAGCCTTCAGGATCCTCCTGGAGCTTTCCGGAGCTTTCCGGATGCTCCCGGAGGCTCCCGGAGCTCTGGGGCTCCCGCGGGCCGCCCCGGGGGCCGCCGAACCCCGCCGCGTCGCCTCCGGGCTCCTCCCGGGCGGCCTCCCCCTCCGCGGCGCGGTCGCCGTTGCGGCATCGGCGGGGCAGGCGCGGGCGGAGGCCGCGGCGGTCGCGGCGGCGGCGGTGGCGGGGGCGCAGCGGGGGGCCCAGCAGGGGCACGCCGGCGGCGGGGGGCGGCGGGGCGGGCGGCAGCGAGCTCCAGGTGATCTCGAGCAGGCGCAGGGCGTCCTCGAAGGCGAACTCGCGCTTGAGCTCCAGCAGCAGCCAGCGGTAGCAGAAGAGCAGGTCGTGGGCGCCGCGGGCCGCCAGGAAGGCCCAGAAGGGCGGGTCGGCGCGGCGCAGCAGCCGCCGCAGGTGCCCGAAGGCCCGCGCCAGCCCGCGGCCGCCGGGGCGGAAGCGGGGCGCCAGGCGCCGCATGAGGGCGCAGAAGCAGACGAAGGCCTGCGCCTCGTCGTCGAGCACGGCGAGCAGCGGCGCCGCCACGTCCGACATGCCCTGGCAGTAGGAGAGGCGCGGGTGGGCCAGGGCGAAGGTGGTGAGCAGCGCCTGCAGCGCCGCCAGGTGCGGGTGCCCCTCCTCGGGGCCCCCGAAGTAGGG
The DNA here is from genome assembly GCF_036370855.1 of Dromaius novaehollandiae. Lineage (NCBI taxonomy): Eukaryota > Metazoa > Chordata > Aves > Casuariiformes > Dromaiidae > Dromaius > Dromaius novaehollandiae. Next base: position 115,188 of record NC_088136.1, read on the forward strand.
GTGCCCGCGGTCGGTGCGCACCACGTCCTTGCGCACGGCGGCCGCCACCAGCGCCAGCTCCCCGGGGGCCGCCCGGGCCGCCAGCCGCCCCTGCAGCGCCCGGTACTCGGCCGCCTTGCGCCGCAGGTGCGCCAGGCGCTCCTGGCCCGAGAGCCCCGCCGGGAAGACGTTGAGCAGGTAGCGCCACACCACCTGCGCGGGGACACGGTCGGGGGGGGGGCGTGAGCCGGGGGGCGGCTGGGGGGCTGCGGGGAGGGAGGGGGGGCCGCAAGGGGTGCCGGGGGGCGGTTGGGGGGCTGCGGGGAGGGAGGGGGGGCCGCGAGGGGCGCCGGGGGGCGGTTGGGGGGCTGCGGGGAGGGAGGGGGGGCCGCGAGGGGTGCCGGGGGGCGGTTGGGGGGCTGCGGGGAGGGAGGGGGGGCCGCGAGGGGCGCCGGGGGGCGGTTGGGGGGCTGCGGGGAGGGAGGGGGGGCCGCGAGGGGCGCCGGGGGGCGGTTGGGGGGCTGTGGGGAGGGAGGGGGGGCCGTGGGGGGGGGCCGTGGGGCGGTTGGGGGGCCGCAGGAGGAGCCGCGGGGGGACGCCGGGGGGCGGTTGGGGGCCGCAAGGACGAGGGGGGGCCGTGAGGGGCGCCGGAGGGTGCTTGGGGGGCGGCTGGGGGGCTGTGGGGAGGGAGGGGGGGCCGTGAGGGGCGCCGGGGGGCGGTTGGGGGGCCGCAAGGACAAGGGGGGGCCGTGAGGGGTGCCGGGGGGTGCTTGGGGGGCGGCTGGGGGGCCACAGGGAGGGAGGGGGGGCCGTGAGGGGCGCCGGGGGGCGGTTGGGGGGCCGCAGGGGGAGTCGTGGGGGGACGCCGGGGGGCGGTTGGGGGGCCGCAAGGACGAGGGGGGGCCGTGAGGGGCGCCGGGGGGGGCTTGGGGGGCGGCTGGGGGGCTGCGGGGAGGGAGGGGGGGCCGCGAGGGGCGCCGGGGGGCGGTTGGGGGGCCTCAAGGACGAGGGGGGGCTGTGAGGGGGCGCCGGGGGGTGGCTGGGGGGGTCATGAAAGGTGCCAAGGGGTGGCTGGGGGGGCCGTGGGGAGGCAGGGGGGGCCGCAGGGGGCCATGGGGAGGCAGGGGGGGCCGTGAGGGGTGGCGGGGGGTGGTTGGGGGGCTCTGAAGGGGCGCTGGGGGGCGGTTGGGGGGCCGCAGGGCAGCTGGGGGGGCCGTGGGGGGCACCGGGGGGCAGTTGGGGGTCCGCAGGGCAGCTGGGGGGGCCGCGAGGGGCGCCGGGGGGCGGTTGGGGGGCCGCAAGGACGAGGGGGGGCCGTGAGGGACGCCGGGGGGTGCTTGGGGGGCGGCTGGGGGGCCGCAGGGAGGGAGGGGGGGCCGCGGGGCAGTTGGGGGGCCGCGGGGAGGCCATTGGGGGGGGGGGGCAGGCCATGAGAGGCAGCTCAGGGGCGGTTGGGGGGCCACGGGGAGGGAGGGGGGGCCATAAGGGGCACCGGGGGGCAGCTGGGGGGGCCGCAGGGGGCACCGGGGGTCCGCGGGGAGGCGGGGGGGGCCGCGGGGGGCACCGGGGGCCGCAGGGGGCCGCAGGGAGGGAGGGGGGACCGTAAGGGGCACCGGGGGCAGTTGGGGGGCCGCAGGGAGGGAGGGGGGCCGCGGGGGGCACCAGGGGTCTGCGGGGAGGCAGGGGGGGCCGCGGGGGGCACCGGGGGCCCACAGGGAGGCAGGGGGGGCTCTGGGGGGCACCGGGGGTCCGCGGGGGGGTGCCGGGGGGGCCGCACCTTGCGCAGGCCGGGCTCCACGCCGCCGTGGTAGACGTGCAGGCGGAGCTCGCGGGGCCGGGCCAGGCGCCCGCCGGGGCCCAGGTAGCTGCGCAGGTCGGCGTCGCCCAGCGGGGCCCGCGGGGGGGCGGCGGCGGGGGGGACGACGGCGGCAGCGAGGAGGAGGAGGAGGAGGAGGAGGAAGAGCCCTCGGGCCAGGCCAGCGCCGCCTGCGCCCGCGCCAGCGTCCGGCCCACCTGCGCGGGGGGCGGCTGGTGAACCCATGGCACGGGGGGGGCACTGGGAAAGCTTGGGGGGGTACTAGGAGGGGCTGGGGGGCACTGGGAGGGGTCAGAGGAGCCCTAGGAGGGACTGGGGGGGCACTGGGAGCTGTTGGGGGGGCACTGGGAAAGCTTGGGGGGGTACTAGGAAGGGCTGGGGGGCACTGGGAGGGGTCAGAGGAGCCCTAGGAGGGACTGGGGGGCACTGGGAGCTGTTGGGGGGGCACTGGGAAAGCTTGGGGGGGTACTAGGAAGGGCTGGGGGGCACTGGGAGGGGTCAGAGGAGCCCTAGGAGGGACTGGGGGGGCACTGGGAGCTGTTGGGGGGGCACTGGGAAAGCTTGGGGGGGTACTAGGAGGGGCTGGGGGGCACTGGGAGGGGTCAGAGGAGCCCTAGGAGGGACTGGGGGGGCACTGGGAGCTGTTGGGGGGGCACTGGGAAAACTTGGGGGGGTACTAGGAGGGGCTGGGGGGCACTGGGAGGGGTCAGAGGAGCCCTAGGAGGGACTGGGGGGGCACTGGGAGCTGTTGGGGGGGCACTGGGAAAGCTTGGGGGGGTACTAGGAGGGGCTGGGGGGCACTGGGAGGGGTCAGAGGAGCCCTAGGAGGGACTGGGGGGGCACTGGGAGCTGTTGGGGGGGCACTGGGAAAGCTTGGGGGGGTACTAGGAGGGGCTGGGGGGCACTGGGAGGGGTCAGAGGAGCCCTAGGAGGGACTGGGGGGGCACTGGGAGCTGTTGGGGGGGCACTGGGAAAGCTTGGGGGGTACTAGGAAGGGCTGGGGGGCACTGGGAGGGGTCAGAGGAGCCCTAGCAGGGACTGGGGGGACACTGGGAGCACTGAGAGGTATCGGAGGGGCCCTGGGACAGTTTGAAGGAGCATAGAGAGCTACTGGGGGGCACTGGGAGCTGTTGGAGAGGAACTGGGAGCACTGGGTGGTGTCGCAAGAGCCCTAGGACAGTTTGTGGGGGCACTGGGAGCTATTGGGGGGCACTGGGAGCACTGGGAGGCATTGGAGGGACCCTAGCAGGATTTGGGGGGGCACTAATAGGTGTTGGGGAGCACTGGGAGCACTGGGAGCACTGGGAGGTGTCCTGGGGACACTGAGAGATGTCACAGGAACACTGGGAGGGCCCGGGGGGGAACTAAGAGCACTGGGAGATCCTGGCGGGGAACTGGGAGCACTGGGAGGTCCTCGGTGGGGCACTGGGAGCACTAGGAGGGCCCGGGGGGGTACTGGGAGCACTGGGAGGGGGCGGGGCACCCACCTGGGCCAGCAGGGCCTGGGTGAAGGGCAGGGCGGCAGCCAATAAGGAGCGGCGCTCGGGCCCGGGCGGCTCCGCCCCCGCCGCCTCCCGCGGGCTGATGATGTCCCAGTCCTCCAGCAGCGGGCCTGGGGGGGGGGGGGGGGGAGGCCCGGACGCCTGGGCCCTGCTCCGACACCCCCCCCAGGAGCCCCCCACGACGCCCAGACGCCTGGGCCCCTGCCCACAGCCCCCCCCAGGAGCCCCCCGCGACACCCCCGGGGCTCCCGGACGCCTGGGCCCCCGCCCTGATGTCCCCCACAACACCCCCGGACGCCTGGGCCCCCCCTCCCCACCCCCAAAGGCAAGACACGACTCCCCCCGGACGCCTGGGCCCCCCAATCAACCCCCAAGGAGAAGACATGATTCCCCCCAGACTCCTGGGCCCCTGGGCGACGGGGGTGGGGCTCTCCCGGACGCCTGGGCCCCCCCAGCCAACCCCCAAGGGCATTGTATGGCTCCTCCCGGACTCCTGGGCCCTGAGACAATGTGGACAAGGCCCCCCCCAGATGGCTGGGCCCCCCCAGCCCACCCCGAAGCGGACGACATGACTCTCCCCGGACACCTGGGCCCCCCCGGCCAACCCTCAAGGGGGTTGTGTGGCTCCCCCCGGACTCCTGGCCCCGTGGTGATGGGGACGGGGCCCTCCCGGACGCCGGGGCCCCGGGGGGGGGGCACTCACTGTCGTCGGGGGGGCGCACGTCGAGGCGCAGGCGCAGGGCGGGCTTGGCGGCGGAGGCGAAGGCGGCCGCCAGGTCGCTGTCGCTGGCCAGCGGCGCGAAGCTCTCGTTGCCCCGGCGGTCGCGCGCCGCGAAGCTCACCGCGAAGCTCTTCTTCCTGCCCGCGGGCCCAGGCGTCCGGGCGGGCCCAGGCGTCCGGCAAACCCCCCCCCCACAGAGAGCCCCCTCCCAGCACCCCAGGGGACCCCGGTGTCTGGGTGGGCCCAGGCGTCCGGGCAACCAACGCCCTCCCCCACCAGGGAGCCCCCTCCCAGCACCACAGGGGGCCCAGGCGTCCGGGGAACCCCCCCTCCCCCGCCCACCTCTTCACCCAGAGGCCCCGGTGTCTGGGGAACCGACCCCCCCCCCCCATGGGGATCCCCCCTTGGTTCACCCAGGGGGCCCAGGCATCCAGGCAGCCCACCTGCCCCCCCACCTCTTCACCCCAGGGGGCCCAGGACTCTGGGTAACCAACCCCCCACCCCGAGCAGCCCAGGTGTCCAGGGGAGGAGCCTAGGCACCCGGGGGAGGGGCCCAGCCACTCAGAAAGGACCCGGGAGGCACCCAAACATCCAGGGGAGGGGCCCAGGTGTCCGGGGGAGGGATGCAGCCACTCAAAAAGCACCAATGAGGGGCCCAGGTGTCCGAGGGAGGGGCCCAGGAGTCCAAGGGAGGGGCCCCGGCGCGCGGGGCTCACCCCTGCAGGTCGAAGGCGCGTGCCAGGATGTGCTGCAGCACGTCCAGCGACGTGATCTGCGGGTCCACGGCGAA